>NW_017972602.1:0-42873 GCF_001876935.1 Asparagus officinalis
AATAGAGCTGTTAGAAGGAGGAAGAGTTTGTCTATGCTAAGAAGTTTGACTCAGAGGCATTCTAACTTGATTATCGACCTATTTTTCTGACCGTAGTGAATGAATTACATTCACTTGAGCTTGGTATGTTAAACTTGACTCAATATCCTTAGAGTTTGCAACATGTTGACATGAAAATCATCCTTTTTCTCTTTCACTCATGGCGTAACTAGTCGACGGAGTTGAGTTTCTAACCTACTATGGCTTAAGCGTTAGAATTGAGAACTTCACCGGCTGTTTGCATGAAGGTATTCATAGTGCTAGATGTCTGAGTCAACATGTTGTTTATCTATGTGAAAATTTTAATCATAGCCTCTAAATCCTTTTCTAAGATACTGCAATGTTTCTCATGATTAGAATTGATTCTGTTATGCATGACTGGGTTGTAAAAAGAATTTAATGCATTGGATGAAACTGTGTTTCCTCTAGGAAATTATGTAGTTGAAGATGGAATGAATTTTTGATTTCCGAATAAGTTTTCCTGATTTCATGCAAAATTTAGAGTTTGGAAAAATGGATCATTCACAGGATGCTAAAATGCAGCATTTACCTGACCTAGTAGTCCATTGTTTTTTAAGAAAAGACATTCCTCTAAAACATAGGTTTGAGATAGACAATTATGACATCTTTGGGGCATAAACTTAATTGACTTAAGCTAGGGCTCGTTTTTTAATATTTGGGGCTAGAAGCTTATTGTGACGCCCCTGGGTTCACACAAGGCTGCAGTCCAAGGTGAAACCAGAGATGTCAAATCTGCCATGCACCCACACTGTGCATAAACATGTTTCACTAATCACAATAATATCCTCTAGTAGAACCAAATAGAAGTACAGGTACAAACAGGCAAAATAAAGGGAATAAATGTAATAGACATGATATAGAAAAGATATCTCATAAATGAAAAGAATCATGTCTCAACTATAATACATCTGATATCTGAATAATGAAAATGTCTCAGCATGAGTCAACTAAGAATCGTACTAAGGCACACTGCCTTTACAATATGAATATGAAACTCTAATGTCTGGATAAAACTCAAAACTACAGTGGAGTCTCTACAAGTAAAAATACGCAACGGCGATTATGTCAGAACTCCGTCAACCTGCGGCTCTCCGAAACTCCTAACTACCTGAAAAGTAATTTAAAAAAAAAGAATAACAACAAGAGCGTCAGAGCGCTACAGTAAGATTACCTCCATCCGCCCTTAGGGAAAGGGCTACTAGATGGAGTGAAGGCTCTATCTATTAAGCATAGTCTACCTAGATTTATTTTCCCCGTATCTAAGTAGAATTAACATTTAGAAACCTACAACACGAGACATAGTACGTCGAGCGAAATAATCCAAACAAGGAAACCCTCATGTATATACCATAAGTCTCAAATTGTAGATATCTAAACATTAATACCGAACTAAGAAAAGATAATCTAATAAAACCAATAATTAGAAATCCATAACACGAGACTGGTACATCGAGCGAAATAATCCAAACAAGGAAACCCTACGGGGTGAGGTCTGTGGGCGAGCTCCATAGATAAACAACATGTTTAAGCAGGGTTGAAATCCATAACACAGGTGACTGAGCTCTGTGGGTGAGCTCCATAGATAGGCGAGGTTGAGCTCTGTGGGTGAGCTTAATAAAGAGGTAAGGTTGAGCTCTACGGGCGAGCTCAACAAATAGGCAGGGTTGAACTCTACGGGCCAGCTCAATAAACAGGTGGGGTTGAACTCTACGGGCGAGCTCAACGAACAGGCGAGGTTGAGCTCTACGGGCGAGCTCAAATAAGGAGGTGAGGCTAGTCAGCCGATGTTTAAGCAGAGCGTGTTAGCGAGATCGCTCGTGCTTGTAGGCGAGCTTTGCCAGGCTCGCTGAATGCAGACGAACCCAAGCTATCGGTGGGCGGGGTCAGTCAGATGAGCTTTAACACTTAGGCAATTTTCACTGCCTATAGTGCCTAGGTCTTACGTATGTGCTTAGGTATTCATTATCTCTGTATGGTCGAGTGGCGACTGTGGGAGTCGACCATAGGGTTGTGCCTTGGGTTTATCTTGAAGAGGTACCAAGAGCTTGTTGACATACCAACCCTGAGGTTGGGTCACCCAAGACTTATTTGGACGCTTAGGTTTTTGATTAACCATGATGGTCGAGTTGCACTAGAGGATTCGACCATATGTTGTGCCTTGGGTTTATCCTGAAGAGGTGCCAAGGAATTGAAATTCAACTGAGGAATCGAATGCCCAGAACTCTTAAGAGTTGACTAGATCTTTGGTAGCCTTGAGCCGATGATAACCCTAAGGTTGGGTGACTAGGTCTTGTTGGACCCTAGAGGGGGGGTGATTAGGGACTTATGCTAATCTAATCCGATTAAATGCCAATTAAAACTAATTAATAAGTTATCCTAGCAAGTATAAAATACAACAAGATACGTAAGCTAGGATAAGCAATATGAACAAATGAATATATCCTATCAAAGAGATATTACAAATATATGAGCAAGGATATATGAACTAACACAAGGGTAAAATAAACAATCTACACAAGTGATAGGGTAATATGATGAGCAATACACAAAGGCGATATAAGATATGAAAACAAGAATAAGAACGCCAATGCAATCACAAACAAAACGATATGTTTACGAGGTTCGGTCCCCACGACCTACGTCCCCGCTCCTCACCTCGAGGAGATCTCCACTATCACAACCGGGTTTTCTACGTTCACCCGAACAACGTTTACACCTCACAATACAATCACTATGTAATCACACCTCACACACTAAGTGTTGGTCCTAGCCCGTGTCCTCCTCCTCAAGTGCTCGGTTACAACCTCTCCCTAGGCACATCAACCGACGCCACTCCTCTTGGATTCGACCCCGTCTCTCACCACACACTTCTCTCGGTGTACAATTGTATTACAAGTGAATCCTCACAATAAGCACAATATAAATCAAATGATTTGTTCTCTAAACAAGGTGAGAACTCAATTAAGCACAACTCTAAGTCACTAATCTCACAACCCAAAATTATACTATGAATGTAAATACAATAAGCTCAATAGGTTGTGTGTGAACAAAGAGATAATAAAATCAACTAAACTCAATATGAACACTAGCTTAATAAAAAGATAATCAAACAATATAAAATATGAAGCTAGATTGAGTTTAGAAAACTTCTCAATAGATCAAGAGTGGAAGGAGAAGAGTTGGATGCTCAAACACCAATAGATGATCTCCTCAAGCTCTTGTGGAAGTGATTCACAAAACCAAAACACTCAAATGCTTAAAAGCTTATAAACACACTTAAACCAAACATAAACCCTTGATTAAAACTCTCTTAAACTTGTTTTTAAACTCTCTTGGCTCACTTGAAAAGACATCAGCAATGGGGTATATATACCCACTCAAAGCTCAGCCAAAACCCCCAAGCCAAATGACAAAACAGCCCCAGCAAACAACTCAGGAAAATAGCCGTTAGAAGACAACGGCTAGATTGTCGGTCGACCGGAAATTCTGTCGGTCGACCGATTTGAGCTCTCGGTCGACCGGACCGGTCGACCGATGACTCTCTGGAAAAATACTGACGAATGGTCACTAGACCGGTCGACCGTACCGGTCGACCGAAAACAGACATTTCAGAAAACAAAGCTGATTTTAAAACACTGTTTAAAAATATCAAATAAATTCCAAAAAATGTAAAACTTTGGGGAATGATTGTAGACATGATAATAAACATGCTACAACGACTGGTTTCGAAAAAGGACTTCCCAAATGAAAAATATCATCATTTTACAAAATAGTCCAAAACATGAAAACCTGAAAATTGATATTTTGATATTTTGACTTAAACAACATTTTGAAACCTTATGAAATGATTGTATAGACTTGATAAAAGATATAACATGTTGTTATGAAGTCTATAACCTAGAAATACAATATTTTCATAAAATTGCATATTCTATGCAAATATATTCAAAACACTAAATATGATTTCATTAAATATAAGCTTGTTAAAGGGAAAATCATATATAGGCATATAAACATGAAACAAAATAGTATTTTCCAATTCTATTCATTTGTTTCATAGTAAAACTTGAAAACTATCAAACCAAAACATATATGTATATATATAACTATATATATACAAAAACCAAAACGTGTATGTGTGTATATGATTGAGCTTAAAGTACTAACACACATAATATAAATTCCTAAACTAAATTACCCAAGCAATGATCTTGATCTTCAACGAAGCTCTATCTTGGTAATCTTGCGGATGAAGCTTGAACTTGGATCTTGACTTAAATGTGCATTGCTTCACTCCACTATTCCGCCAACCTCCTTTGGATATGATCGTTGAAGCTCTATTCCATCCATCCTCCAACACGTTGTTTGCCTAGAATAAATACGAAAAACAAACACTAGACAAACAATATTAGATGTAAATTGTTTGTAAATCATCATCAAAATAAGAAGGCCAACAATCTCCCCCTTTTTGATGATGACAAACAATTTACAAAAAGGAATATATGCATGAAGGAAATGAACATATACAAGATAATAACTCACATGCATATAAACAAACAAGATAGATATACTCACAATATTTCTCCCCCTTTGACAACATCAAAAAGGGGACAAAAGAATTAAGAGAGCGAAAGCTCCCCCTACAAATAAGCATGGGTGAGTATGAAGCAAGTATAGGGATTGCTCCCCCTATCAAAATGCCATATAGAAAATGTGCAATAAATAAAGATTATGGCAAGCATGTGAGCAAGCATAAATGAAAAGATATGCTAAACACCACTCACAAGCAAACAAGATACAATGAGGACACATAATGATATGACATTATAAAGATAGTGTCTCATTATAAAAACCATGTATAAGAATAGATTTATGAAATCAAAAGAAGAGGAACATGAGAATCATGCAAAAAGTTTCTAAATGAAAAAAAATCAACCAAAAGAATTCATAAATCAAAGTTTATATTCAAAAACAATGTTTGATCAATAAAGAAAAATTTTCTTTACATAACTTGATCAAACCACTCATAGAATACATTATAAAGCACAAATAGATGATCCATTAGCACAAACACATAAATATCATCATATAAGTGAAATATAATGAATTCAAAGTAATACTTCAAAACAAAATCTTTGATAAAAGAATTTCAAGAGAGGCAACATACATAACTTGATCAAACCACTCATAAAATACATTATAAAGCACAAATAGATGATCCATTAGCACAAACACATAAATATCATCATATAAGTGAATTATAATGAATTCAAAAGCAACAAATCAAAACACAATTTTTAAGAGAGGCAAATATTATCATTTTAGCATCCGGTAAACTTGATTTGGGAATAAACACCCAATAAACCCGGAGGGTTATATAAATACACACCTCTCATCAAAATCAAAACTAATAATCATGAAAACAAAAGATTTTATCAATTATAAGTTTATTTTCATAATCAAAATATTTTAAGACATAATTTTAAAACCAAGAAAGGAAAAAGTAAGAACACTAAAATTCTTGGTTTAAAGTTTAAATTTGTTTTGGTACCCAAGAACTCTTGGTACCAAAAGATTTAGGGACATGACCCCTATCATTTAAGCTCAAAGCCTTAGGGTTATGAACCCTCTTAGGCATATATGGTGCACTAACATGGTCAAAACAATATTCATTCAAATGACCCTTCCTATTGCAATTTGTGCAATGAAAGAGATCCATTTGTTTTTGTGGACCATTAGCTCGTGCACGGGAATCATTTGCAAATAAAGATTTTCTTTTAAAATTATTTTGCAAATGAGAAACATTTTTAAACAATGGTTTATTTGGAACATATTGCAATTTAGAAGCTTTTTGTATATCAAAACAAAATTTAGCAAGATGTCCAAACCTACCACAAACATCACATTTAAAAACATGTGGTCTATTGGAAGCATTTGTCAAATGAGATTTTCTTTTCAAATCAAAGCAATATTTGGCCAAATGACCAAAACGACCACAATAATCACACTTGAACACACTAGCATGCTTATGATGAACTTTGTGAGAATGAGCATGTGAATGTGTAAGTGTACAAGATGAAGAAGCTACATGAGATGCACAAGGAGCATTAGAATTCTTATGTTTGTGTGCATCATAACAAAACTTAGCTAAATGACCTTGACGGCCGCAAATAGAACACTTATAAGTTTTGCTATACATGTGTGCATAATGAGTAGATGATTTTGATTTAGTCTTGGCACACATGTCCATAAGCTTCTTATGGTTATTAATGCATATTTTCAAAGTTGAATCTAAAGATGAAATACTATTTTTCATAAGATTCAAATCTTCATTTTTAGGCACATATGCATTTTTAGAAGTAGAACATAAATAGTTATTTATAAAAGAAGCTGTATCATTCTTTATGTTCTCTACTTCTAACATGGCATCAATCTTAGCATGAGATAAGCTAGAAATGGATGATGATAATTTCTCATTTTCCAATTTTAACATATCATTACTTTCTTTAAGAGCAACATTTTCTTTGGAAATGATATCAAAATTGGAAGCTAGCTTCTCATGATCGGATATAAGTTCTACATGCTTGCTTTGTAAATTAATGAAATCATTTTGCAATTTGTTAAAGGCATGTAATAATTTTTCACTAGCACAAGCAAGTTCATCACTAGATAAATCATTATCGGGTTCGAACTCGCAAACCTCACTAGGGCTATCGCCTAGTGGCCGTGTGCATGATGCTCCACATGAACTTGAAGCGGGATCCTCCAAAGCTTGTCGGATCGCCTCCAAGTCTCCTTGATGCGCTTCTATGAATTTCCATAATGTATAAGCGCTATCAAAAGAATCAAGCTTGTTAGACAATAATGAATTAAATGCATTTAATAAAAATTCTAACATAAGCTTGTTCATAATAAACATCTTTTTATCATGTTTGCTCCACTTGGATTTCTCCAACGTGGGCACAATATAAGCACAATCAATGATTTCCCATAAATCGATATTTTTAGATTGAACAAATATTTTGAATCTAAAACACCATTGAGCATAAGGGAAAGCATTGAATTTAGGAGCAATACTAGAATCATAGCCTAAACAAGATGCATCATTCATATTCATAATTTGTAAAAATATGCAAGCAAGATGCAAAAGCAATCAAAACAAGATTAGCACAACAAGATAACTTGGATCTTTAACTCAAGGCGATTAGACCTTAAATCAAAGAGCACCAAGCTCTGATACCAATTGTTAGACCCTAGAGGGGGGGTGATTAGGGTCTTATGCTAATCTAATCCGATTAAATTCCAATTAAAATTAATTAACAAGTATATTCTTGCAAGATAGATATACAAGAGTTATAAGCAAGAATAAGCAATATACAATATGATATATCCTAGCAAAGAGGCATATAGTGAAATATATGCAAGGATATATAAACTAACGCAAGGGGTAAACAATCTAAACAAGTGATAGGGTAATATGATGAGCAATACACAAAGGCGATATAAGATATGAAAACAAGAAAAAGAACGCCAATGCAATCACAAACAAAACGATATGTTTACGAGGTTCGGTCCCCACGACCTACGTCCCCGCTCCTCACCTCGAGGAGATCTCCACTATCACAACCGGGTTTTCTACGTTCACCCGAACAACGTTTACACCTCACAATACAATCACTATGTAATCACACCTCACACACTAAGTGTTGGTCCTAGCCCGTGTCCTCCTCCTCAAGTGCTCGGTTACAACCTCTCCCTAGGCACGTCAACCGACGCCACTCCTCTTGGATTCGACCCCGTCTCTCACCACACACTTCTCTCGGTGTACAAGTGTATTACAAGTGAATCCTCACAATAAGCACAATATAAATCAAATGATTTGTTCTCTAAACAAGGTGAGAACTCAATTAAGCACAACTCTAAGTCACTAATCTCACAACCCAAAATTATACTATGAATGTAAATACAATAAGCTCAAAAGGTTGTGTGTGAACAAAGAGATATAAATCAAAACTAAACTCAATGTAGTTCTAGCTTAATAACAATGATAATCAAATATATAAAAAAGCTAGAAATAGAGTTTAGAAAACTTCTCAATATATCAAGAGTTGGAGGGAGAATAGTTGAATGCCCAAACACCAATAGATGATCTCCTCAAGCTCTTGTAGAATTGAATCACAAAAACAAACTCTCAATTTGCTTAAAAGCTTTTTAAACACACTTAAACCAAACTAAAACCCTTGTTAAAAACTTTATTAAACTTGATTAAAAAACTCTCTTAACTACTTTGAAAAGACATCAGCAATGGGGTATATATACCCACTCAAAGCTCAGCCAAAAACCCCAAAACGAAATGACCAAAAACCCCAGCAAACAGCTCAGAGAAAGAGCCGTTAAAAAGCAACGGCTATATTGTCGGTCGACCGAAAATCCCGTCGGTCGACCGATGAGAGCAAAACCACGAAGAAAACTTTCTGGATCATCGTCGGTCGACCGGTGTGGTCGACCGATGGAGTTTTTCGGTCGACCGGACCGGTCGACCGACAGACTCTCTGTCGCCCAGTAAGCATATGAACTCAGGTTCGGTCGACCGGTTCGGTCGACCGAAAACTGACATAAATAAAAAACAGGTTTTTGACACATTTAAACAATTTGTAAAATATTCATTTGACTTCTGAAAATTATGAAACTTTGGGAAATGTATATAAACATGAAAACAAACATGTTACAAAAAGAATTTTCCAAATTGCATTTCCCATTTGTGAAAAATCATCATTTTGCAAAATAGTTCAAAAACATGAAAACCTGAAAATTGATATTTTGATATTTTGACTTAAACAACATTTTGAAACCTTATGAAATGATTGTATAGACTTGATAAAAGATATAACATGTTGTCGACGCCGGCCGTAGCCCACGCCGCTGTCCGACCCCTACAGCAGCCCCCTCTTCCTCTAAACAGCCGCTCGACGCCGGCCGTAGCCCACGCCGCTGTCCGACCCCTACAGCAGCCCCCTCTTCCTCTAAACAGCCCCCGTGCTCAGTCCCAGTCCGCCCCCTCATCGCCGACGAGCATCGCCAAGATCCCGCAGCCCTTGCCGGAGTTCCTTCCGACGCCGTGCTCCTCCGTGTCCGATCCGACCCGTGCCGTCAGTGTCGATTCGTTCGACGAACCCCGAGGTAAGATCTCTCTTGCTCAGATCTGAATTTTATACCTGTTATAAATTATCTACATATTTTAGTTGTGATATGATTATTATGCGTGGATTTGTTGTTGAATGATATTAAAGAATTTTTAAGGGAATTATTTTGAAAAATGATTATTTAATTAATAAGTTATTATTTTAAAATATTATTTTAGAAGAATTATTATAAATTAAAAAATTTAATTGTGAAAAGAATCATTTTAGGAAAATTATTAAATTCATGGAATTGATATTTATAATTCATCGTGCACTGTTGTTCTCATTCACATTCATGATTCCTGACTCTGATACACAATATTAATGGCATTTATACATTGTTATAGTTGAGAATCGCGAGTATTTCTTGACCATAGTGACCCGTGAGATATGAGTTGTTGACTTGGACTTGGGATGGGAAGCTCTGGGTTCATGTTATCGGATATGTTTGTTGTTTATTTCCAGGCTCGCACCAGTGAACCGTTTCGCACTGGGGTGGGTCTGAGGACCAGTGATCGGATGGGTTTATTGTTTATTTCTAGGCTCACACTAGTGAACTGTTTCGCACTGGGGAGGGTCTGAGGAGCGGGGATATTGTGATTATTGATTATTTCCAGGCATGTACCAGTGAAACGTTTTGCACTTGGGTGGGTCTGAGGTACTAGTAAGATGTGGTTGTTAACCAATTATCTGATAATGTGAACCTTGACTCTATGTAAGATGTGAACCAGTAACCTGTTATAGGATGGCTATTTACATGACCTCGATTTTTTAGTTAAGTATAATTCTTGTGAGATGTAGGCTAGTTATATTTCTCTTCATACATAGATCGGGATTAATATTTAATTATCTACAATTTGAGACATATGGTATATACATGAGGGTTTCCTTGTTTGGATTATTTCGCTCGACATACTACGTTTCTTGTTGTAGATTTTTAAGTATTAATTCCATCTAGTTGTATGACCTTGCTATTTGGATGATTATTCTGATCGCTAGCTGCATGATTGACTTGTTACTTGGTTGATTTTCTTGGATTCTTATGATTATTACATTCTAATGATAGATTACATTTAGATTTTTAGTATTCCAGTTACATGCTTCTATTATTATTATTACTGTCATTTCTTTGGTCATTCGACCGTCCTATTCTCTCTTGTGGGATCTTACCGTGTGCCATGCACGCTGACGTACATCTGTTTTCTCTGGTGTATGTCAGATTGAAGAGACGGACAGCCTCAGTACGGAATCGTACATAAGCCAGAGGATTCTTAGCAGGGGTGCCTTGCAGAAGGAGTAGAAGATCCAGCTGAAGCGTAGTGATTTTCTTTCGTAGTAGTAGTTGGATAACAAAACTCTTTTACCGTACTTTTCTTTTGTTGATGATGGATTTAGTATTTTAACAGTACTTTCTTTATGGACTATGTATTTCTTATTCCTAGTTGGACTGTTTTGTAATAAGGGTATGTTGGACCCATATTTTTATGTCTGAGATGATTTACTGTTGATGATATGTCTATTTCTTATTCTGGGTTATCTTTATATTCTTGATATTATGATCGGGGACCTGTGATTAAGATTTATGTGTTTGACGCTTAGCGTATTAGATTGAGAAGAAAAGAAAAAAAAAGAAAAAAAATAATGATAGTGTATATTTCTTCTCAATCTAATACGTTGCAGGCTTGTTCACGTTCTGATTCCCTGATATTTTGGGAAGCGGGGCGTGACAGGTTTGAGTGGTGGCCCATGCAGGTCATGGTCCCGAGTCCTCACTAGTAAGAATATAATGGACGATTTGGATACATATCATATTTCATCCGTAAGACTACGATTAAGTTCTTATACTATTATCTAAATAACTATGTTTTAGCTCCTATTTTCCAATATATTGTTTTGATATATTAAGTTCTTATACTATTATCTAAATAACTATGTTTTAGCTCCTATTTTCCAATATATTGTTTTGATATTAACCCTAGTTCTTTGATCCTCGAGCTCCTATTTTCCAATATATTGTTTTGATATTAACCCTAGTTCTTTGATCCTCGTTTTCCTTCAGAACCATGGTGGGTACTCACGGTTTTAATAACCCGTCTAGTAGCAGTGCCCCGCAGCCCGAAGTGGACCCGAGCCAACTTCTGGCAATAATTCAGGAATTGGTCACTAATCAGCAGCACCTGGCTGGGCAGCTGCAATGGGAGCCTCAGCACCAACCTCCCCCTCGTCCAGAGTCTAGTGTTAGGGAGTTTCGGTATATGCGGCCCCCTTCTTTCTCTGGTGCTAAAGGACCTCTAGCAGCAGAGGAGTTCTTGAAGGTCACTGAGACTATTCTCATGGTGACCCGTATTGCCCCTACTGAATTGGTGAACCTTATGGATATTCAGCTCACCGACACCGCTCGGATATGGTGGGCAGCTGAGAAGACCTATTTGGAGAGGCTAATCCTGTGTGAGACGTTCACCAAGCTATTGTGATCGTGGACCTGTGATTGAGATTTATGTGTTTGACGCTTAGCGTATTGGATTGAGAAGAAAAGAAAAGAAAAAGAAAAAAAATAATGATAGTCTATATTTCTTCTCAATCTAATACATCGCGGGCTTATTCACGTTCCGATTCCCTTGTATTTTGGGAAGCGGGGCGTGACACCTTCACTACCTTTTGAGGTTTGAAGTGAATATCATAATGGAATAGCTACATTGTCCATCTTGCAAGTCGCTAGTTCAGTGCACCAGCTGTGCCATGAATACCCGTATGGGATTGATCTGAAAGATAACATGTATTGTTTGTCTAACTAAGTAATGTCGTATCTTTTGGACTGTGAAGACCAGGGTCAAGCATTCCTTCTCAATGGTAGTATACCGATGTTCAGCTCCTGATAAAGTCCTACTGAGATAATAGACGGCCTGCTCGTGGTCATTATCATCGTCTTGCGCTAAAAGTCCTGCTAAGGCTTGCCATGTAGCTCGAATGTATATTAGAAATGGCCTTCCTGATTTTGGTGTGACTAACACTGGTGTATTAGAGAGATATGATTTAATCTCTTCAAATGCTTTCTGGCAAGATTCATCCCACACGAAGGACACCTCTTTCTTCATAAGCTTTGAGAATAGCTGGCACTTGCCTGATAGGTTGGAGATGAACCTACAGATCTACGCCAAACGCCCCTATAGACCATGAAGTTCCTTAAGGTTTTTAAGAGGCGGAAGCTCTTGAATAGCTTTGACTTTATCCGGGTCAAGGCAAATTCTGTTAGTTATGACTACGAACCCAAGGAATTTACCGCTGGCTATTCCTAAGAATGATTTGGTCAGATTCATCTTTAATTAATGCACCGTTATGAGATCGAACATCGTTTTCAAGTCATGTAAATAATCTCCCTTGTCACGCCTTTTGATAACTAGGTCATCAACATAACATTCCACAGTCTTCCTTAAATGTTCTCAGAAAATAGTGATCATGACACGTTGATATGTAACGTTAGCATTCTTCAATCCGAAGGGCATTACTGTGTAACAGTATATCCCTGAAGGTGTTCGAAAATAAGTATGCTTCTTATTGTCAGGATACATCTTAATTTGGTTGTACCCTGAGAATCCATCAATGAAGGATATTCTTTCAAACTCACACATATTATCAATAATGACATCCATGATGTGTAACAAAAAATTGTCTTTTAAGCATGCCGAGTTTAAATCTTGGAAGTCAATACATACTCAAATCTTCTCCTTCTTTTTTAGAACAGGGACAATATTGGCCACCCAATCAAGATGTTGCTCCTCACGGATAAATCCTGAATCAATGAGTTTCTTGACCTCAACTTCAATAGCCTCCATGATTTGGGGACGGAATCGTTGTTGTTGTTGTTTGACGGATTTAGCATCTGATATGATGTTAACGCGATGCATATCCACTTGAGGATCAAGACCAGGCATATCCTCATAATTTTAGGCAAAAACATCAATGTATTCCCGCACAAGAATAATGAGGTCTTCCTTCTCTTGAGATGACAGACTGTCACTTATGAATATGGGTTTTGGGTTAGACTCATCTCTCATGTTCACCTGAATCACCTTATCATCCATAGGAGGTTCACACCGCTCAAAGCGATACTCCTATTGCATGCCGAACTGTCGACTTAGTGGATCATCAAATAAAGGTAAATGATCATCCTCTTGATTTTCAATTGGAAGGGATGAGGTCATACTGGCCATGAGCACTTTGAATACTACTCCCGTACTGGTGTTAGAATCCCAGTAATTTAACTCAGAGGATGAGCTGGTGGAGTTATCCTCTGACCCTCCGTTGGTTCTGAAACCCATGTTAAAGGTGGCCATTCATACCCCAACCCCTTACAAGTTTTATGATAGTAATCGTCAGGTTTCCCTTTCGGAACATAGGCAGGTTTAGGAGGTGTCATTCGTGCTTTGCCAAAATTCAAACCTTCTTTGCGGGTGAAGTCGTATCTTATTTTCCTCATAAGATATCGCGCTGTTGGTGCGAAGTATGAGAATTGAGGATCTCTTTCTTCTTTTTCAGATTCTTCCCAAAGGGTTTGTAGTGGACCTTCAGTTTGCCCAAAGATGATGTCCTTTTGACCATTATTCTTGACTGGTGCTATGAAGATTGCTTGTGAAGATTCGACTTGCTACCGACTTGTCACGAAAGATGATTGGATTGGCATGTGCAAAGCAGGTTCAGCATATAGTCATGGAAAGGGATCTGATATCGCCTTAGTGCTAATATCTAGCATATCAGGATTACATTCAACACACGATAAGTAAGCTAAATCATCATTATTATTAAAAATAACCACGCCATCATTGTCCTCGGCATTGTTTACATCAAGACTATCAAGGCCCATTACGACGGGCTCAATGTCATTAAAGACAAATCCCTACCCGCAGTCAGACTCTGTGTCAGCCTCATTATCACTATTAAGGTTCTCAACAAGTGATACATCGGTAGACTCACCATCAAGGTAATGGATAGAATCAGTAAAGTAATTCTCCACTCCTTTGAATGGTTGCTTTTCCACGACCATTGTTTTGACCTTTCCTCTCTCATCTACATACTTCATACATTAATGTAGAGTAGATGGAACAATCAAATTATTATGGATCTAAGGTCAACCTAGTAACAGATTGTAGGTGTTTGCGGTGAAAGTTGATGTTTTCATTGTTATCGAATCTATTACAACTTTAGTCGTTACAATAAACTCGAATGAAATAAAAAGTTGATCTTTTTATAAGATCTCCTTACACAATGAAAATAAAAAGTTTACAACTTTATCAAACAAACGCAGAGATCGTTTATCGGTCTTCTGCTTGTGTGTGATCTTTGCCTATGCCGGGGTTTATCCGTGGACCACCGTCGATCAGATCTGATTGCTGAAAAATTGGGCAGAGCTTCGTCTATCCGCAAAGGGATCGAGAAACCGTAGCTCTTATCTCGGCGAAGTGAGATAATCACTCTTCTTAAGATTACCGCAACGGGATAATCCTAAGGAACGAACCGGGCTGCAGATCTAACTCCTCCTCCTCTCTGAAATCTGTGCACTTTAAGTCTTCAATCCGGCAGGGCTTCGCCGAGGCACGAGAATTCCAGATCTGAAAAAATGAGGGTCTGAGGCTTGTATTTATAGGCTTGAGGAGATAACGGGCGGTTAAAATCGCATAAGGGCCCAAATCTGCGTTGGAGACACCCCAAGGTGTCTCCACTTGATCCGAGACACCCTAGGGTGTCTCCCCTTGATCCAAGACACCCTAGGGTGTCTCGGCTTTGGCCGAGACACCTTAGGGTGTCTCGTTGGTCCGAGACACTCCGTTATGGTGTATATGTCCGCTTCCGCTGTAAATTCTTCGTCCGAACTCGGATTGGAGTGATTCGAAGTGCGTTGGAAAGCCGACAAGGAGTTCTATCAGCTTCGATGGTTGGATCATCTATAGAGTGAATGAGATATGAAGGGCATTGTTCCTTTTGTAAACATCGCGAGGCTCCCGATTAGCCCATACCTTCGTTAGTTCACATAGTTCGTCGATTTACTTCAAGCGTTCACCGACATCAATCGAACTCCTGTGAACCGGATAGTGATGTTCATCGTCGTTCCTTAACACTGAGCTATTTGTGAAGACCTATAGGCAATTTTTGATGCCTACAGATACCCCCTCCAAAGCGTTCCAGACTCGTTTCTTTTATAGAAGAGGCTGGAATACTTTAGATGTGATTGGTCCAGCCTTCAGTTGGCGTAAAGGGCCTGTAGCTAGCTTCAACTCTTGGCTCCTTCGATTTTCGGTCTATCCAATGTTTTGACGAATAGCCGAAGTCCTTCCGGCGCTGCGTTTATCGCTTGGCCGTCGTCGGAGTCTCGAGTCTACCACCAGTGAATTGAGTTTGGCTCGTGTCATTGAGTTGACTTTGAACTGACTATCTCTGTCACATTGTGCTGACTTAGGGTTTCAGATTACCGTATGTTAACTTTTTGTCGCAACGCGTTGAGTGGCGTTGACCTAGGGTTACGCGATGACCGGTGTTGACCCTAGGGTTTCGAACGTCGAACGTTGACTTTATGGTCACAACGCGTTGACTGGCGTTAACCTAGGGTTACGCGTTGACCGGCGTTGACCCTAGGGTTTCGAACGTCGAACGTTGACTTTATGGTCGCAACGCGTTGACTGGCGTTAACCTAGGGTTACGCGTTGACCGGCGTTGACCTTAGGGTTTCGGATCGCTTGACGTTTGTTGGAGTATACACAGTTTAAGCTCTTGAGGTATTAGAGCATAGCAGTCCTAAATATTGGAGTTGTTAGATGCTCAAGTCACGAGACCAACTAATAAAGATGATGCTTCAATGACTTGCATTTATAGAATTTTTTTTGGCAAATTCTCAGTCATCAACGGGTTTGATAAGCCTTTACCGACTACCGTTTGAGTCGGGCTAGCATGCGGATTGTTTAAGTCCGTTCCGCATGTGACGTTATGCTAAAAGAGTTAACCCCTTTAGTGCTACGATATTGAATACGTAGACTTCGTCTTTCTCCTGTGAAAAGACTAAACAGCAACGTGTATCAGACGTTGACTTAAGATTTTTGGCAAATCCTCAGCCCTCAACGGATTTGTCATGCTTTTACCGATTACCGTTTGAATCGGGCTTACATGCGGATTGTCTTAACTAACGGAATGAACTCCCTTAGACTTTGTGCTATGACGTCGAATACATAGGCTTCGCCATTGTTACGGGAATAGGCTACCCGACAACATGTATTAGACGCTGACTTATCCCTACTTAGGCTTCGGGATAAAATACCCCATAATCGAACTCTGGTGTTTTTTTCAATCGGCAAGAGACTAAACCGGCGACGCGTGTTAGGTGTCGGCATATCCTTTCTTAGGATTCAGGATGAAATTCCCCATGCGTGTAAGGCATGGATTTTGGTATTATTAATAACAACCTGCCATAATGTTAAATATGTGAACGGGTGTTCTTTTTAACGATTAAGAACTAACCGGCAGCGCGTGTTAGGCGCAGACTTATCCCTGCTTAGGTTTCAGGACAGAATACCCCAGAATCGAACTCTGGTGTCTTCTTCTTCGGAGAAAGACTAAACCGGCAGCGCGTGTTAGGCGCAGACTTATCCCTGCTTAGGATCCGGGATAAACTTCCTAGGATGAATCCTAGATTGATAAATTCTTGGAAAAGGTTGGTGTGGGAAAGGAAGAATTTTCATATTCTATTTCCCGGTCTTCCTTTAGGGAGAAGGCGAGCCCGACGCGGGACAGGAAGAATTTTATATTCTATCTCCCAAAGCTGAAGAGGTAGAATTTTATATTCTATCTCCAGTTGGAAAGGAGACTCGAGGTGGGATCTCCACCCCCAGATCCGAAGAGGTGAAACTAGGAGTGAGATCTCCACTCCGAGAATCGAAAGATTCGGATAATTCTAACTGTCAGAAGGTTTGATTACCGAACTAAAGGTGAATTTCTCGTTTATCAAGAGTGAATTATGGTTTTGACCCTAACTGTAGGAATGTTTGATCACTCGATTTGAAAGTGGACCTCTCGTTCATTGGAGGAATCGAGAGGGGATTTTGATTATGGTCCTAACTGTAAGAAGGTTTGACCAAGTGGGTGTTTTGAGACAATCCTAACTGTAGGAAGGTTTGATCGCTCAATTTGTGGACCTCTCGCTCATTGGGGGAATCGAGAGGGGACTTTGAACATAGCGTACGTTTGATTGGATTAAACTTGATCGAATTTGGTGGTCCCACCGTCAATTAGTCTGATCGGTGAGAGATTTAGTGTTCATCACTTTGTTCATATCGATCGGGTTATCCCTAAGAATATTAACATTCTTTTGGGAACTTCCCGTTACACAAATTATCCACCCCCAGCTTTCTTGCAAAACTAGGTGTAACGAGGAGTACGCTATCCTCAATCGCATGTTCAGGTTATCCTTAAGGATATATGATTCTCTAGGAACTTCCCGTCAAAAGTGGGAAACAGTTTAGACTCATATACCTATTGGAGTATGCAGGGAGCAGTTTAACCTCTTGCACCTGTTGGAGGATTGAGAAACAGTTTATACTCGTATACTCTTTAGAGTCTTGCCGTTCTCAATTGGCTTACCTTAGCGTTATAACGCCGGCTTTAAACAAGGTTTGGATGCTATTCTTAAGAGCAAAGAACTCCTTGGTGGGATGAACGACCCTCCTGTGGTATGCACAGTACTTTGGGTCCGTAGTGTTGTCAGCTTCCTCCTGATTTGTAATAGGTGGTAGCTTGATCTTGTTGCTTCCAAGGAGGGATTCGAAGATGGCTGGAACGTCTTCTTCCTTAAAGGAATACTCTTTTTTGAGTCTCGGGTCCGAAGTCTTTTGCTGTCTTCGGGATTGCTGTTGTGACGTTCGATTAGCACCAATAGCAGCTGCAGGTGCCTTTCCCTTACCACGAGAGGCGAAGTTCGAGTTCAGAGGATTGGCCGTCGGTAGATTCCTCTCGACCTTCTTCCTTCGGAGGAAGCGTTCGGCTTGTTCACCGCGCACCTTCAGATCCTTCCATGTTTCGGACGGTGCAGTCCCCATTGCTTCCAACACGTCCAATGCGAGGTTGTTATGGCAAGTCTGGAGAATGAACTCCTCAGTGATCGGATCCCGATAGTTTATCGCCTTGTTTCGGAACCTTTTGACAAAGGTGTCGACCAATTCCCCGTCTTTTTGTTTCTCGTCAAGCAACGATCCGATGGATATCTCAGTGTTGTCGTTGAAGAAGTTGGTGAGGAATTTAGTCTCCATGTCGTCCCAGCTATTCACGCTTCCTGGCTTGAGGCGGCGATACCAATCGAAGGCGGCTCCATGAAGAGTGCCAACGAAGGACCGTACCATCAGAGGCTCATTTCCAGAGATAACTCCCAAGTGTGATTTGAAATAAATCAAATGCTGATTGGGTGAACCCATCCCATTAAACGGCGTGAAGTTAATTAGATTGAACTTCGCCGGATATGGGATTGATTCCCATTCTCTTGGGTATGGACAAGTGTAGGCATCGAAAATTGCCTATAGGTCTCCATGAACGGTTCAGTGTTAAAGAGCGACGATGAACGTCACTATCCGATCCATAGGAGTCTAATTGACGTCGATGAACGATTGAAGTGAATCGACGAACTACGTGAGCTGATAGGATTTCGGGATAACAAAGGCACGGGCTAATCGAGAGCCCCGCGATGTTGCAAAAAGAACAACGCCCTTCGTGTCTCGCTCATTCTACAGATAATCCAACCACCGGAGCGGATCGAACTCTTCGTCAAGCTTCCAACGCACTTGGAATCACTCAAATCCGAGTTCGGACGAAGAATTTACAGCGGAAGCGGACGAATGCACCTCAACGGAATGTCTCAGAAATTCCAAAACACCCCCAGGGGTGTCTCAGAAATTCCGAGACACCCCAGGGGTGTCTCGGAAATTCCGAGACACCCCAGGGGTGTCTCGGAAATTCCGAGACACCAGCGGGGTGCTCTAGGCCCCTAGAGCCCTCATTTGCCTATAAATAGCCCCCTTGGGCCTCCCTTTTGGTAGATCTGGATTTTTGGAAAAAAAGGCGAAAGCCCTGCTGCAACGAAGAGTGGTCGAGCGCTTCAACGAGGAGGAGAGGTCTTCATCAGAGTCTTCATCACCCATTCCCCCCTTTCCTTAGTATTACCCTTTGCCGGTAATCACTAAGAAGAGCTGATATCTCGTTTTAGCCGAGATAGACGCTTCAGGCTTCTAGATCTCACGCGGATCAACGAAGCTCTGTCCGATTCTTTCGGAACAGATCTGAGTGCCCGGTGGTCCACGGATATCGACGTCCCCATCACAGGCCAAAGACCCACGCAAGCAAGAGACCGCAAAACAGGATCTTGCGTTTATTTTCAAGAAAGTTGTAATTTTTATTTCATTGTAACGACTAAAGTTGTAATGAATACAACAATGAATATAACAACTTTCTCCGCAAACAAGCTGGCGACCACAGTGGGAGCCAACGGCCTCGCCACCGAGGCCGTCGTGACGCAACCGACATTCAAGATCCGGGTGAATGAAGAGATCGAATACGAGTTCGATCAGCAAAAGTTCGAAGAGTACCTCTCTTCCTCCTCCTCCAGATCCGCCTCTTCGAACAGGCGCAGTAAGGCATCCTCTTCCAGAAACGTTCGTGGGACCCTCGGCTCAAAGACCCAAGATCCCCTTGCCGTCGCTGCACTCGCACCACGTGACGTCCCCGCGTCGTCCAACGTGGTCGAGATCGCAGATCTGGGCTTCTCCTCCGCCGAGAAGATGGCTACTGAAGACGCTCCAAGAAGATGGCTACTGAAGGTGCTCCAGCTGTATCAAAGAGGACGCGCCAAAGACGGCGTCAACGCCTTGCTCGTCAAATGGCCAAGGCTTTGGAGCCAATGGACGGGATCCGCTACAATGAAGATCTCAAATCCAGACAGCGCCAAGAGCAACAACGGTACATAACCAACTCCTCCTCCAAGGCAGAAACGAACGAGTGGGTTCGTGTCACGAGGACTCGCTCAACCCTCGAAGAGCGAATCAAGAAGCGCCGCTCACTGCTTGCGCATGCCCGAGCTCTCCTACAGAAAGCGGAGGAGATGCAGAAAGAAGAGGCGGTCAAGAATCCGTCAAAATTCAAACAGGTGTGGATGCTAAAGGCAAAACCAACGCCTAAGACAAGAGCTGAAGATGTTGCTGCCCAACCTTCATCAAATCCAGGTCCCGTTCCCCTTGCCCCTGCACCTCCGGTGGAGTCAGGTAAGAACATGGATCCTTCAACATCCAGAGTTCCTTTGAAAGGTCGCCTCGGTCCCTTATCGGGGAATCGAGGTAAAGTACCTATCAAGGAACGATTGGGTCCATTGAAAGGTCCCCAAATGATAAACCCGACTGGGGGTCGTTCTAATCCCCCCAAGGAAAATAACAAAGGGAAAATCCCTATTGCCGACCGCATCGGGTTGCGTGTCGAAGTTCAAGAGCCCGTTAAGTTTTTACGCTCGCAAAAGCGTAGACTTGAACGAGCGACTCCTGAAAACGCTAATAATGTGTCATATCCCCAGAAGGAAACATATTCGTCTGATGATGGCGGTGTTATACCTGGGAAATCGTGCCAACACTCTATAGGTTGCTCCAGTTATCAAACTGATGAGTTGTACTATAGAGCTGGAGGTGCGAGTAAGTCTTGGAAGCGAGATGCACGAGACACGGAACCTCACTGTCCATGTGCCAACATCATCAGGGCGGTGTTATCAGAGTGCTGTTGTTCTGAAGCCCCAAGGAGAGTTTCGGTGTTCAAGAGAATTTCCACCGGAACGTCTGAGACTAAGCCTAGGCGTTTCCAACGAAGAAGAAGGGTAGTCAAAGACGGAGAATTTCCAAAGGTCACCACTAATATGGCCAGCAAAAGGGCATCGACGGGGGATAATCCCGATTCAATTCCACTAGTACCCTGGTATTTAACTCATCTGCAGTCCGGAACCATTACACGAGGGACTTATGGTAGGGTTCGGACGAGATCACCGTCAGAAGACGAAGGATCAGATGCCTGCTCTGCGATTGCATCGGACAACACGGTATCCAGCGAAGGACAACCCCGCGAGGTACTCATGATAAGCGCCGAACAAGTAAACAAGATGCTTGAAGATGCCCTGGCTAAGCAGAAGGAAGCTTTCAAGTTCGAGATGGAGATGACCATGCAACAGATGAGAGAAATGCATGATCAGCAAATCGCGGCTCTGACGACTCATCAAGGAGAGCCCACTCGACCCAATCATCAGAATCAAGATGAGAATGAACGGGAAGGGAATAATGTCAACATAATTATTCCCCCTGTCAACAACGACAATGGAAGCGGTCCCGTGGATGATAATGCAAAAGAGGACCACGTTACCTCTCCCCAAAGCCACTCAAAGATAGAAATGAGTGAAGACAAGAAGATGAAGGACTTGGAGAGCAAAATCAATGCGTTGATGAATGCTCAAGAGGTAAAAAGGTCCGGCATACCATGTCCATATCCAAGGGAGTGGGAATCAATTCCATATCCGGCAAAGTTCAATTTAATCAACTTTACGCCGTTTGATGGAAAGGGTTCCCCTACCCAACATTTAATATATTTTAAGTCTTACTTAGGAATAATCTCCGGCAATGAACCCTTGATGGTACGGTCATTCGTTGGCACTCTTCGCGGAGCGGCCTTCGATTGGTATCGTCGCCTCAAGCCGGGGAGCATCAGCAGTTGGGACGACATGGAGGACATGTTTCTGACGAACTTCTTCGACGATGACACTGAGGTCTCAATCGGCACTCTGTTTGATGAGAAGCAGAAGAATGGTGAGACAGTCGAAAACTTTGTGAAGAGATTCCGGAATAAAGCAATGAATTGTAGGGATCCGGTCAGCAAAGATTTCATCCTCGAGACCTGTCACAACAATCTGTCCTTGGACATCCTCGAAGCTATGGGAATGGCGCCACCAAAGACCTGGAAGGATCTGAAGGTGCTAGGAGAACGAACCGAATGATTCCTCAAGAGGAAGAAGGCGGAAAGGGGCCAAATAGAAAATAACGCTCCACAACCAAACTTTGTCCCAAGGGGTAAAGGAAAAGCGCATGCAAATGCCGTGGACGCGAATCAAACGTTCGAGGTGCAAGCACAGCCGCAACAGCAGCAGCAAAAGGCGCCTCAACAATCAAGGGAGCCGAAGTTCCCAAAAGTCTATTCGTTCAGAGAGGATGAAGTTCCCGGTATCTTCAAATACCTTATTGAGAATAACAAGATCAAATTGCCTCCAATCCAGGATCAGGAAGATGCCAAGAGAGTCAATGATCCAAAATACTATGCATTTCATAGAGCGGTGCACCACCCTACCAAGGTATGCTATGCCCTTAAGGATAAGATCCAAGCTCTAATCGATGTCGGGGTCATCGCAATGAAGCAGCCGAAGGAGAAGAAAGTGGGTGCGAACGCAGTATCCATTAGCTTCGGTTCTGTTCCCTTAAACTGGTTCCAGCATGAACCAGTAATAAATGCAGCAGTGAAGACGGTGAACGATGATCCTCACAAGCAGCGCCAAAAAGGACTTGTGCCACACATAGCCCCGAATGGCGAGATTCTTTGGGTTCATCCAGACTTGATCGAAGAAGAACAATGGACCGGAGCTTCCTCTAAGAGGAAATCAAAAGGAAAAGGTAAATCTTGTTACGGAGCTTCTGCTATTCCAGGAGAAGATGATGAAGAAATTCCCGCTTTCCCGCTCTCTGAAGATGAACAGGAGGCCTTTGCAACAAGAAGTGGGAATGAGTATCACTACAAATACCCGGATGCTTCCGAGCAATTGGGTACCAAAACCGCTCCTTCCAAAACATTGGCAGAGCTAGGAATTGCAGCAATTCCCCCAACGCCTGTAGCTACTACGTCAAGAAGCCCAAAACCCGAGGCAGTCTCGATTCAATCATCCGATTGGGAGAGACAAACTGGGAAATGCAAGCTCTCCACCCCATTTTGACATCATGGCGCAGTTGGCCAATATCCCGGCTAGGATAACCTTATACGAGCTGCTACGTCTTTCTAAGGATACAAGGATAGCATTACAAGAGGCCTTGAGCGACTCTGAGGCTTTCTTAACTCGAATCAAGCCCTCTCCTGAAGGACCAGAGCCATCAGCTCAGCATTGCAATCTTGCGGCGCATCATTTTCCATGCATCTCTTTTACCAAAGAAGACATGCAGACGAAGAACTCAAAGCATGATCGGCCCCTGTATTTCACCGGGCACATTGGCTCCAGCATGGTCAACCGGATCCAAGTTGATCCGGGTTCTGCTGTTAGCATCATGCCATTCCGACTGATGCATCATCTCGGAATCCCGACTAGCAAACTAGCCTCCACCGGCACTACGATTTACGGATTCAACACCAGCGGGTCCAGACCCTTGGGGAAGATTCGAATCAAATGCCAAATCGGGAATCTAAAATCAGAAGTTACTTGCTATGTGATTGACGCAGAAACGTCCTATAACTTACTGTTGGGTCGACCTTGGATCCACGGTAACCTTATAGTCCCATCAACTCGGCGCTGAATCCGATACTGAATCACCGGCCCAAGGAACGGACAGCGGAGATGAAGCTGATACCGAAACTGGGTTTGATTATGATGGTGGTTTTGTACTTAATGACATTGTACCCATTGTAATCAATCTTGACGATGATAAATCATCGGAAAATAGTTGTAATTGGCAACTTGCCGAAGAGCTATCAATAAACGATGATTTAGAGTATTCGACGTGTCTTGATAATGTCACTAAAAAGCTTTATGATAACCCTGATTTGTATATGCCTCTTCAGTCATTTTGTCTGACGAAAAAACAGGTACAAGATCCATGCGGAGCGACGCTTGTCATCCCCGCGGGAAAATGGAGTGGAAAAGAAGTCGTCTACGGCAAAGGAAAAGAAGCTCCAATACCCGATCACTTCTTAGAAGAAGAAGACGATGAAGATAAACCTGCCCCTCATCTATTTAGATATGATGCAAAAGCGCGCGATATGATGGAAAGGTATGGGTATGACTTCACACTCGGAGAGGGTCTTTTCTTTGGTCGAGGTCCGCGAGTTCCACCTCGAATGGCCTATGTACCGAAGGGAAAACCCGATGATTAATATCGTCACAAGAGAGGTCTCGGTTATGTCTCCTCATCCGACGATGAATGTTGCTGGCAAATCATTGATCAGATCGCTAACAAGGCTAGAAAAGGATACTCTTCCGACCAGATGCCGATATGGGAAGATCCTTGGGTTCATCACCTAAACATGCAGTATGGTGATAGGTTCGAGCAAAGAGAACCTCCTTCCGAAGATCAAGTACTCCAGGTAAATATGGGCAGCGAAGATAATCCGAAGCCTATATTCATTAGCGACAGCCTCCCGCCCGAAGAGAAAGAGGAGTTAATCTCTCTTATTAGGGAATACATCGATGTGTTTGCCTGGAATTATGAAGACATGCCAGGGCTCGATCCGAACGTCGCAATGCATCGTCTCAATATTAAGCCGGATGTCAAACCAGTCAAACAACAACAAAGACGGTTTCGTCCGCAAATGATGGAAGCAATCGAGACCGAAGTTAAAAAGCTTATTGACTCGGGCTTCGTTAGGGAAGAGCAGCATCCAGAGTGGCTTGCGATGTCAAACCAGTCAAACAACAACAAAGACGGTTTCGTCCGCAAATGATGGAGGCAATTGAAGCTGAAGTTAAAAAGCTCATCGACTCGGGATTCATCCGAGAAGAACAACATCCAGAATGGCTTGCCAATATTGTCCCGGTCCTTAAGAAGAACGGGAAGATCCGGATATGCATTGACTTCAGAGACCTCAACACTGCATGCCCAAAAGATGACTTTCCTCTCCCCATCACGGATGTCATCATTGACAATACGTGTGGGTTCGAGAGGATGTCTTTTATGGACGGTTTCTCTGGGTATAATCAGATAAAGATGCATCCAGATGATGAAAAGCACACCGCGTTCCGAACGCCCCTCGGCGTCTTCTGCTACACAGTCATGCCATTCGGCTTAAAGAACGCAGGTGCTACATATCAACGAGCTATGTCAAAGATCTTTCAGGATCATCTCCGAAAGACTGTTGAATGCTACGTAGATGATCTGGTCGTGAAAAGTCGTGATAAAAAGGATCACATCAAAGACTTAAAGACCATGTTCGACTTAATGCGAGCCCATCAGTTGAAGATGAATCCTACCAAGTCTTTCCTCGGAATGTCGAGTGGAAAATTCCTGGGATTCGTCGTCACCACCAAAGGTATCCACATCGATCCTGATAAGGTAAAGGCGATCAATGAATTACAACCTCCGAGAAACCTCAGGGAGCTCAGAGGATTGCAGGGGCGATTGGCTTATATCCGTCGGTTCATTTCGAACCTCTCAGGAAAATGCCAACCATTCTCCAGGCTCGCAAAGAAGGGCGTATCATTTGTATGGGATGAAGCTTGTCAGAAAGCGTTCGAGAGCATTAAAGAATATCTCTCAAAACCTCCCGTACTCGTTGCACCGAAATCGGGCAAACCGTTCTTGATTTATGTCAAGGCGACGAGCCATTCATTAAGTGCATTGCTTGCACAAGATGACGATAACGGTCACGAGC
This sequence comes from Asparagus officinalis, assembly GCF_001876935.1. NCBI lineage: Eukaryota > Viridiplantae > Streptophyta > Magnoliopsida > Asparagales > Asparagaceae > Asparagus > Asparagus officinalis. The sequence continues at coordinate 25,914 of NW_017972602.1, forward strand.
AGGCGGTGTATTATTTAAGCCGAACCATGGTGGGCGCGGAATCTCGGTACCCCATGATCGAGAGAGAATGCCTCGCTCTGGTGTTCGCCATCCAAAAGATGCGGCATTACTTGGTCGGACAGACCATCTATGTCATCTCCAAGGTTAACCCAGTCCGGGTGTTCATAACTCAACCAGCTTCCATGAGTTGGCGATTGGCAAAATGGGCTTTACTCTTGTCCCAATACGATCTGCACTTCAAACAACAGAAGTCAGTGAAAGGGCAAGCCATCTGTGATCTCCTGGCAGCTAATCCAACTACGGATCCTGCCGAGATATACGACGACCTACCTGATGAAACCCACGAGGTCAACGCAACTTCACACCAACAAGTGTGGCGTTTATACTTCGATGGCGCCTCTCGAGCAGCTCTTGTCACAGATACTCCTGGACGTTCTAAGGTCTCCTCCGGGGTTGGAGTGGTCTTAGTTTCCCCAGGAAAACATGTGATGCCCCGAGCCTACTCACTAACCAAGCCGTGCTCGAATAATGTGGCAGAGTATAACGCATTGATTATCGGACTCAACTTCGCTAAGGAGCTGGGGGTTGAGTATCTTGAAGCCTTCGGTGATTCTCAACTGATAGTCAAACAAGTTCAAGGGGAATATGAAGTCCGAAGCCAGGATTTAATACCCTACCATAAGATGGCAGTGGAGATAGCGGAATCATTTGAAGGATTCTTCATCGAACATATTCCACGGCTACAGAATACCTATGCAGATGCGTTGGCCGCATTGGCCGTGTCACTAGCGCAGCCTCCCGAAACAGAGCAATTTGTTACGGTAAGAACTCACCAACTCCTAGTGCCGCTTTACAGTGAAGATGCCGAGGAAGAAGAAGTTCAAGAGGTACACGCTACTCAAATCGAGTTCGAACCACGAGATTGGCGTTTCCCCATCATTGACTACGTCCTGCATGGAATCTTGCCAGAAGATGTGAAGGAAAGAGAGTCAATCCGGCGAAGAGCACCCAGATTCTACTACAATACAGAGAATCGAACGCTATACCGCAGGGGGTACGATGGGCTGATATTGCGTTGCCTATCAACCAAAGAAGCCCAAGAAGTGCTTAGAGAGGCACATGAAGGGGAGTGTGGCGCGCACGAGCCTGGCCCCAAGCTTTATGATCGCATCAGAAGAATGGGATATTTCTGGCCTCACATGATGAGCGAAGCAATCACATATGCCCGGAAGTGTCATGCGTGTCAAGTACATGCGAATTATATGCACCAACCTCCGGAGCATCTGCATCCCTCGGTAACATCTTGGCCGTTCGAGACTTGGGGAATGGACATTGTTGGTCCTATAAATCCCCCTTCGATCAAAGGCGACCGGTTCATCCTGGCGATTACCGATTACTTCTCCAAATGGGCTGAAGCAATTCCACTCAGAGAAGTTAAGACGAGCAACGTCATTGGATTCATCAAGCACCACATCATTTACAGGCATGGTGTTCCAAGACGAATCATACATGACAATGGTCCTCAGTTTGTCAGCAACGCCTTCATAAGGTTCTGCGAAAAATTCAAAATTCAGGACATCTCATCAACGGCTTATAATCCCACAGCAAATGGATTAGCTGAAGCCTTCAACAAGACTATCATAAAACTTTTGTCAAAGCTTGTGAAAAGTAACAAGCGAGATTGGGATGACAAGCTCGGTGCAGCACTATGGGCCTATCGTACCACGGTACGTACACCAACCGGTGCAACCCCGTATTCATTAGTATATGGATGTGAAGCCGTTCTCCCTTTGGAAGTTCAAATTCCATCTCTTCGGATCGCCCTTACAACCCAAATGACGACCGAAGAACAGCATCAAAAGCGCCTCGAAGAACTCGAGATGCTCGATGAAAAGCGCCTGGAGGCTCAACAGACCTTGGTCGAAGCCGGCGTTATAACGCTAGGGTAAGCCAATTGAGAACGGCAACACTCCGAAGAGTATACGAGTATAAACTGCTTCTCAACACTCCGAAGAGTATACGAGTATAAACTGCTTCTCAACACTCCGAAGAGTATACGAGTATAAACTGCTTCTTCTTCGGATCGTTCTTTCAACCCAGATGACGACCGAAGAACAACATCAGAAGCGCCTCGAAGAACTCGAGAAGCTCGATGAAAAGCGCCTGGAAGCTCAACAGCATATTGAGTTTTACCAAGCTAGAATTTCTCGAGCCTTCGACAAAAAGGTTCGACAAAGGAGTTTTAAGGAAGGGGATTTGGTCTTAACTGAAAGACGGCCTATGATCCTTAACTCCAAGAAGAAGGGCAAATTCGAACCCAAATGGGAAGGGCCATTCGTAGTCCACATGGGTATTCTTAGGGATAACCCAGTCATTGTGGAATTGACGAATGAGAAATCTACATTCAGACTCTGAAGGTCAGAATATCCCTTCTCATTCTTATTAAAATTCTCTAACTCTCATGAGTTATTTTTGTGAGATGAGATCCAATCCTCTGATAGGTTAATCTTTCCTCACCAAAATCATCCGCTGATCAATAGGAGAAATCTACATTCGAACTCTGAAGGTCAGAATGTCTCTTCTTATTTTCATCAAAATTCTCTAACTCTCATGAGTTATTTTTGAGATGAGATCTAATCCTCTGATAGGTTAATCTTTCCTCACCAAAATCATCCGCTGATCAAACTAAACGACAGGGGATCCACCAACGTTTCCATTTGCCCGTCGTTGGCATTTCTCAGACTTAACGTGCTAGGTCCTAAACGCCTAGCATTAAAGTCTCCCTTTGAGTGATAATACGAGTTGGCACTTTCTTTGCTACCCGTATTCCACTTTCTTTGCTTTCTGGTCAAACCTATAAAAGTTAGGGCCAAAGCCAAATTCCTCTCTCGATTCCTTCTATGAACGAGAGGTCCACTTTCAGTTCGGACAATTAAATCTATAAAAGTTAGAATTGTCCCCAATCTCACTTAGTCAAACCTACCATAGCCAGGGCTAAGACCGAGTCATTCCTTTTCGATAAACGAAAATCCACCTTTGTTCCCGAGAGGTCCACCTTCAAATCGAGCGATCAAACCTTCCGACAGTTAGGTCGTCTCAAACTCCTGCTTGGTCAAACCTTCCTACATTTAGGACTACAGCCAGAATCCCCTCTCGATTCCACCAATGAACGAGAGGTCCACTTTCAACTCGAATAGTCAAACCTTCCGACAGTTAGGATTATTCGAGTCTTTCCGATTCTCGGAGTGGAGATCCCACTCTTAGTTTCATCCTTCCGGATTCTGGGGGTGGAGATCCCACCTCGAGTTTCCTTTCCAGCTGAAGATAGAATATAAAATTCTTCCTCTTCAGCACCGGGAGATAGAATATAAAATTCTTCCTCTCCCGTTTCCTTTCCGGCCGAAGATAGAATATAAAATTCTTCCTCTTCAGCACCGGGAGATAGAATATAAAATTCTTCCTCTCCCGTTTCTTGGTCTGTCTTTGCTTTTAGAAAAGACACGATTCTCAACTTCCAATCCGGGCACTCGATGCACGAGGAATTTCATCCCGAAGCCTAAGTAGGGATAAGTCAACGCCTAACACGCGTTGCCGGGTAGTCTATTCCCATGAGAAAGACGAAGCCTATGTATTCAAAATCATAGCACAAAGCCTCAGAGAGTTTACTCTCTTAGCACAACGTTACATGTGAGACGGGTTTAATAATTCACATGCTAGTCCGATTTCAAACGGTAATCGGTAAAGACATATCAAACCCGTTGAAGGCTGGGGGTTTGCCAAAAATCCCATAAATCTGTCATTCAGAATAAATACAGAAAAATCACAAGAAAGAAGTAAATGCGGAGTTTCGATTAATAGGCCAAGTCAAAAGCATACAACAAGAAGCTCGTTAGCCCGAAGGCAGCTGGCGGCTGAGAATATGAGACTTTAAGCTAAAAAGTCTATCTACATAACTCCGCTCAAGTCCCGCCTGCAGATCAGCTCGGGCAGATTCCTCAGAACTGCTTAAAATCTCCGCGGCTTCACTCTTCAGCTTCATCAGTCTCTCCTGGGTGGATCCGAGCTCCTCGAGTGCCTGTTCACGAGAACGCTCTAGTCCAGCCAGGTCATTTACAATAAGAGCAGTAGACTCCTCAACGCACTTCAAGGCCTCTTTCAACCTAGTCGTTTCCTCGTGGTTCGAGTCCAAAGAGCGGAGTAGCTCAGCTCTCTCCGTATCTTTCCTCGCCACATTAGCCATTAGTAGCGCAATGGAGCTCTCGTGTGACTGAAGCTCGCACCCGATGGAAGATCTCAGGTCACGCCACTGTGCCATCCTATGCTCCAACTGAGAGGACACGAAAGAAGAAGCCCCGTTAATCTCCAATTCCTTCAACTCTCGTATCTCTGACTCCAGGGCAGCGAAATCGGTAGTGAAGGAGTCGGCCAATTCCGGGTATCCTTCTTCCCTCATCATCATCATGTGGCGAGAAAAGGAACGCCTAAACTGATCGAAGCCGCCTCCTCTGTGAAGAAGCTTCTCGATCAGGCCGTTATACAGTGAAGAAGCGGAGGTCCGTACGAAAAGCCTCTCTGTCAGGATCAGTATCGACCAAAAGGACGCGGACACGCTCGTATAAGGAAGATCGAGATCCTACAAGCAACAGCATAGAAGTTCAGCGGATTATCGAATACGATAAGGAAATTCAAAAGGCAAGTTCTGAGCATACCAACGCCAACGGACGTCCCCTCAGGCTGAGGTCCGACAGGCTCTGAGACAGCAGCAGAAGAGGGTATATCAACCCCTGCAGGCGGAGTGCTCATATCACTCGGCAAGGACGGAGAGACGTCGCTTCTATGTAGATTTTCAGCCCCGGGAACTGTAGTAGTATCAGGCCCAACAGCCGGTCCTATAGTTATACTCCGGTATTAGTCAAATGGAAATTTGGACAAATAAGGAGAATCGGGACAAGAAGATTGTATGCATACCTGCAATTCCACCATCCTCAGATGCAGCGGGAATGCCAAGAGTCATAAGAGTATCAGCCCAAGCGGCTGGTCCTATCGTGGCACCTTTTTATTAGTCAAAATGAAAATTTAGACAAATGAGGAGGATTGGGATAATAAGGTCATCTGCATACCTGTAGATCCATCATCCGTAGGCATCTGAGAAATGCCAGGAGTCATAAGAGAATCAGCCCCGGTGGCTGGTCCTATGATTGCACTCATATATTAGTCAACAGTCAGATGAACATAGAGAAGTACGATATCCCTAAATCGTACGCGTACCTGCGAGATCGTCACTCCGAGGCAAGCTAGATATGCCGGGAATTGATATTGGGCTAATCCCAATGGCTAGCGCTGTAATATTAATCCTTCATTAGTCAGATAAAAAAAATCAGGCAAGATGAAGGGAACCAGATATATACCGGTGGATGAATCATTCCCAAAGAATGGTCTCTCGGTTCCTCTGGTAGTCTGCTCAGCCAGCATGTCAGCTAATAAGCCAGCATCGGGCTTCGAGAAGCTTGGCCTTTCCATCGCGACATCTGCAGGGTGTAGGCATTGAAAATTGACTATAGATCTCCACGAACGGTTCAGTGTTAAAGAGCGATGATGAACATCACTATCCGATCCACAGGAGTCCAATTGACGTCGACGAACGACTGAAGTGAATCGACGAGTTACGTGAGCGGATAGGATTTCGGAACAACGAACCCGGCGGTGTTCACAAAAAAGACAATGCCCTTCATGCCTTGACCACTCTATAGACAATCCAACCACCGAAGCGGATCAAACTCTTCGTTACGCATCCAACGCACTTGGAATCACTCAAATCCGAGTTCGGACGAAGAGTTTACAGGGAAAACAACCGAAAACGGAGTCTCGGGAGGTTGAAACACCCCGGGGGTGTCTAGGAAAAGCCTAGACACCCCAGGGGTGTCTAGGCCCCCTACCTACCCCCTACATGCTCCTAGAGCCTATAAATAGCCCCCTTGGGCCTTGCTTTTGAGAGGAGGATTTTTGGAGACCCTTGGCGAAGCCCTGCTGCAGTAAAGAGTGTTCGTGCGAGCAAGAGACCGCAAAACAGGATCTTGCGTTTGTTTTGACAAGAGTTGTAACCCTTTTGTTTTCATTGTGTAAAAGGTCTTATAAAAAGACAATCTTTTTATTTTCATTGTAACGACTAAAGTTGTAATGAATACAGCAATGAATACAACAACTTTTGATGCAAACAAGCTGGCGACCACAGTGGGAGCCAACGGCATCGCTACCGACGCCGTCGTGACGCAACCGGCATTCAAGATCCGGGTGAATGAAGAGATCGAATGCGAGTTCGATCGGCAAAAGTTCGAAGAAGGCCTCTCTTCCTCCTCCTCCAGATCCGCCTCTCCGAACAGGCGCATAAAGGTAAATTCTTCCAGAAATGTTCGCAGGACCTTCGGCTCGAAGATCCAAGACCCCGTTGCCGCCGCTGCACTTGCATCACGTGACGTCCCCGCGTCGTCCAACGTGGTCGAGACCGCAGATCCGGACTTCTCCTCCGCCGAGGAGATGGCTATTGAAGACGCTCCAGCATTGTCAAAGAGAGCACGCCAAAGACGGCGTCAACGCCTTGCTCGTCAGCTGGCCAAGGCTTTGGAGCCGATGGATGGGATCCGCTATAATGTGGATCTAAAATCCAGACAACGCCAAGAGCAACAACGGCAAACAACCAATCCCTCCTCCAAAGCAGAAACGAACAAATGGGTTCGTGTCAAAAGAACCCGTTCTACTCTCGAGGAGCGAATCCAGAAGCACCGCGCCTTGCGTGCGCATGCTCGGACCCTTATGCGAAAAGCACAAGAAACGCAAAGGGAAAAGGCAGTTAAGAGATCGCCGAAATCCAAACGAGTTTGGGTGCCAAAGGCCAAATCAGCGCCTAAGGCAAAAGCAGGCGACGTTGCTCTCCGGCCTTCGTCAACTTCCTCAAGTTTAGGAATCCTCTGAAGGATCGTATCGGCGCTCTACCCGAGAATCGAAGAAAAGCGCTTGATAAGGAAAGCTGGAGATCATTGAAGGAGCTGCAAGCCAACATCCGGACTGGGGGTCGTACGCGACCTCCTAACAAACGGATTCCTGCAACATCTCGCTTGGCAGTGCGTGCAAAAGATCAAGAGCCCGTTAAGGTTTCACCCTCACAAAGGTGCGACTCTTGCAGACGCCAACAAGGCAATCGTTACTCAGAGGAAAACGCGTCGGACAGACGAACGCGTTATACCTGAGAATCCGTGTGAGCAGCCGATAGGGTACTCCGACCGCAACGTCGATGAGTTGTACTATCAGGCTGGGGGTGCGAATAAATCTCAAAAGAAAAGTACCCGGGAAGCGGACTCTCACTGTCCATGTACCAAAATTATTAGGGCAGTATTATCAACATGTATCTGCCCCAAGACCGCTCCACAGAGGGTCTCGATACTCGAGAGAATCTCCGATGAAACGACGAAACCCAAATCAGGGCGTTTCCACCAAAGAGGATCGGTTGCTCGGGATGATGAATTCCCAGAAGTTACCATCAACATGGTCAACAAGGGAAGATCTCCAATTGTTTCAAGTGGCTCCGACCCTAATTTCTCTCCAGGAAGAAGAGTCAGTCCGGGAATAACCCAACGAATATCTCAGCTTCAGCTAGAAGCCGTTGGTCATAATGATTACCAGGGTGTCCATGAAGGAATCCATTCCGATGACGAACTCTCGGATTCTTATTACGCAATCGCCTCTGACGATACAACGCCTAGCATAGGGCAAGCTCGAGAAGTGTTCATGGTCAACACCGAGCAGATAGCCAAAATCATTGAAGAGGCCCTGGCTAAGCAGAAGGAAATCTTCAAGTTTGAAATGGAAATGGCTATGCAAGAGATGAGACAAATGCACGACCAACAAATCCGAGCTTTGTCAAATCAGCTAGTTGAATCCAGCCGTCGCACCCAGAACGCCGCAATTGACAGCGATCCGGAAGTGGACAAAGTCGTCATGACCGATGCACCGCCCAAGAATACTGGGGGTGGCCCCACTAAAAATAACAACGCTGGGGGTGGACCCACCAGTGATGACAACACTGGGGATGGTCGTATTATTCCTCTCGAAAATTATCCAAAGCAGGGTATAGATGAGGCCGAAAAGATGAAGGATCTCGAAAGAAAAATCGACGCCCTGATGTCTACTCGAGAGGTGAAGAGGACCGGCATTCCGTGTCCTTACCCGAAAAAGTGGGATTCGATCCCGTATCCGGCGAAGTTCAACCTGATCAACTTCACGCCGTTCGGCGGGAAGGGCTCGCCCACTCAGCATCTAATCTACTTCAAGTCCCACTTGGGGGTGATCTCTGGCAACGAGCCTTTGATGGTTCGGTCATTCGTTGGCACCCTTCGCGGGCCTGCCTTCGATTGGTACCGCCGTCTCAAGCCCGGAAGCATCAACAGCTGGGAGGATCTGGAAAGCATGTTCCTCGCTCATTTCTTCGATGATGACGCCGAAGTGTCGGTCAGGACACTCTTCGATGAGAAACAAAAAGGTGGAGAGTCGGTGGATACCTTCATCAAACGCTTCCGCAATCAGGCAATGAACTGCAAGGATCCCGTCACGGAGGAATTCATCTTGCACACTTGTCATAACAATTTATCCATTAATATCTTGGACGTTATGGGAGTAGAGCCGCTCAATACCTGGAAAGAGTTGAAGGTGCGCGGAGAACAGGCCGAACGCTTCCTCAGAAGGAGGAAGGTTGAGAGAAACCAACTGATGGTTAACCCTCTGAAGTCGAGTCTCGTACCTCATGATGAAGGGGACACACCTGCAACAGTTATTGACGTTAATCAAACGTCACAACAGCAGTCCCGAAGACAGCAGAAGACTTCGGCTGCAACAGTTATTGACGTTAATCAAACGTCACAACAGCAGTCCCGAAGACAGCAGAAGACTTCGGATCGAAAGGCCCAGGAAGAGTACTCGTTCAAGGACGAAGACATTCCCGCCATTTTCGAGTCTCTTCTCGAAAACAATAAAATCAAGCTCCCGCCCATCATGAATCAGGAGGAAGCTGACAATCCTGCAGATCCGAAGTACTGCGCGTACCACAGGAGGATCCTTCATCCCACCAAGGCTTGCTTTACTTTAAAGAATAGCATCCAAACCTTGGTTGAAGCCGGCGTCATAACGCTAGGATAAGCCAAATAAGAACGGCAATACTCCGAAGAGTATACGAGTATAAACTGCTTCTCAACACTCCGAAGAGTATACGAGTATAAACTGCTTCTCAACACTCCAAAGAGTACATGAGTATAAACTGTTTCTCAAGACTCCGACAAGTATAAGAGTATAAACTGCTTCCTGAGCCTCCGACCGGTATAAGAGGTTAAACTGCTCCCTGATACTCCAATAGGTATATGAGTCTAAACTATTTCCTGCCATTGACGGGAAGTTCCTGGAGGATATTACGCTAATATTCTTAAGGATAACCCGATCAGAGAACAAAGTCAAACCCCGTTCCAAGAAAGAAGCTGGGAGTGGATAATCCAATGTATCAGGAAGTTCCCGGAAGAATACCACATGGGTATTCTTAGGGATAACCCAGTCATTGTGGAATTGACGAATAAGAAATCTACATTCGAACTCCGAATGTCAAAATATCCCTTCCTATTCTTATCAAAATTCTCTAACTCTTATGAGTTATTTTCGTGAGATGAGATCCAATCCTCTGATAGGTTAATCTTTCCTCACCAAACCATCCGCTGATCAAATTAAACGACAGGGGATCCACCAACGTATCCATTTGCCCTTCGTTGGCATTTCTCAGACTTAACGTGCTAGGTCCTAAACGCCTAGCATTAAAGTCTCCCTTTGAGTGATAATACGAGTTGGCACTTTCTTTGCTACTCGTATTCCACTTTCTTTGCTTTCTGGTCAAACCTATAAAAGTTAGGGCCAAAGCCAAAATCCCCTCTCGATTCCTCCAATGAACGAGAGGTCCACTTTCAAATCGAGTGATCAAACCTTCCTACAGTTAGGGTCATCTCAAACTCCCGCTTGGTCAAACCTTCATATAGTTAGAGCCACAGTCAAAATCCCCTCTCGATTCCCCCAACGAACGAGAGGTCCACTTTCAAATCGAGTAATCAAACCTTCCGACAGCTAGGGTTATCCGAATTGTTCCGATTCTCGGAGTGGAGATCCCACTCTTAGTTTCATCCTTCCGGATTCTGGGGGTGGAGATCCCACCTCGAGTTTCCTTTCCAGCTGTAGATAGAATATAAAATTCTTCCTCTTCAGCACCGGGAGATAGAATATAAAATTCTTCCTCTCCTCGGACCTTTCCGATGCTCGGAGTGGAGAACCCACTCCCAGTTCATCATTTCCGGATTCTGGGGGTGGGGGATCCCACCTCAAGTTCCCTTTCCGGCCGAAGATAGAATATAAAATTCTTCCTCTTCAGCACCGGGAGATAGAATATAAAATTCTTCCTCTCCCGTTTCTCAATCTGTCTTTGCTTTTAGAAAAGACACGATTGATTCTCAACTTCCAATCCGGGCACTCGATACACGGGGAATTTTATCCCGAAGCCTAAGTAGGGATAAGTCAACGCCTAACACGCGTTGCCGGGTAGTCTATTCCCGTGAGAAAGACGAAGCCTACGTATTCAACATCGTAGCACTAAGAGCGTTAACTCTCTTAGCACAACGTCACATGCGGAACTGACTTAAACAATCCGCATGCTATCCCGACTCAAACGGTAGTCGGTAAAGGTTCATCAAACCCGTTGATGGCTGAGAATTTGCTAAAAATTCTATAAATGCGAGTCATTGGCGCACCAGCTCCACTAGTTGGTCTCGTGACTTGAGCATCCAACAAGTTCAGGATAAAATCCACACATGCAGATGAATCAGCTTTAACAGTTGGTCCTGCAACCCCGACACCTGGGACCGCTAGGCTCCAATACCTTAAGAGCTTAAACTGTGTATACTCCAGCAAACATATGAGTATAAACTGTGTTAATGGCGAGTCAAAACTCTAAGGGTCAACGCCGGTCAACGCGTAACCCTAGGTCAACGCCAAGCAACGCGTTGCAACAAAAGTCAACGTTCGACGATTCAAAACCTAAGGGTCAACGCCGGTCAACGCGTAACCCTAGGTCAACGCCGGTCAACGCGTTGCGACAAAAAGTCAACACGCGGTGGTCCGAAACCCTAAGCCGGCACAATGTGGCGGAGGTAGTTCAAAGTCAACTCAATGACACAAACCAAACTCAATTCATCAGCTGCAGACTCGAGACTCCGACGACGGCCAGACGATAAACGCAGCGCCGGAAGAACCTCGGCTATTCGTCAAAGCATCGAATAGATCGAAAATCGAAAGAGTCAAGAATTGAAGCTAATTACGCAAACTAAAGGCCAGATCAATCACATCCAAAGTATTCCAGCCTCTTCTATAAAAGAATACGCCGACTGAAGGTTAGACCTATCATGTCCAAAGTATTCCAGCCTCTTCTATAAAAGAAACGAGTCCGGAACACTTTGGAGGGGGTATCTGTAGGCATTGAAAATTGCCTATAGGTCTCCACGAACGGTTCAGTGTTAAAAAACGACGATGAACGTCACTATCCGAGCCACAGGAGTCCAATTGACGTCGACGAACGACTGAAGTGAATCGACGAGTTACGTGAGCGGATAGGATTTCGGAACAACGAACCCGGCGGTGTTCACAAAAAAGACAATGCCCTTCATGCCTTGACCACTCTATAGACAATCCAACCACCGAAGCGGATCAAACTCTTCGTTACGCATCCAACGCACTTGGAATCACTCAAATCCGAGTTCGGACGAAGAGTTTACAGGGAAAACAACCGAAAACGGAGTCTCGGGAGTCGAAACACCCGGGGGTGTTAGGAAAAGCCTAGACACCCCAGGGGTGTCTCGGCCAAGCCGAGACACCCCAAGGCGGCCTGGCCGAGACACCAGGGGGTGTCTAGGGCCCCTACCTACCCCCTACATGCTCCTAGAGCCTATAAATAGCCCCCTTGGGCCTTGCTTTTGAGGGGAGGATTTTTGGAGAGCCTTGGCGAAGCCCTGCTGCAGTGAAGAGTGGTCGTGCGCTTCAACAAGGAGAGGAAAGGTCTACATCAGAGCCTTCATCACCCGTTTCCCCTTTGCCTTAGTATTACCCTTCGCCGGTAATCACTAAGAAGAGCCGATATCTCGTTTTAGCCGAGATAGACGCTTAAAGCTTCTAGATCTCACGCGGATCGACGAAGCTCTGCCCGATTTTCTCGGAGCAGATTTGAGTGCCCGGTGGTCCACGGATATCAACGTCCCCGTCACAGGCAAAAGACCCACGCAAGCAAGAGACCGCAAAACAGGATCTTGCGTTTGTTTGAAGGGAGTTGTAATCTTTCTTTTTGTTTTCATTGTGTAAGAGTCTTATAAAAAGACAATCTTTTTCTGTTTCATTGTAACGATTGAAGTTGTAATGAGTACATCAATGAATACAACAACTTTCTCCGCAAACACAGGGTAACCTGAATGTTGGAAGATGAGGAAAGCTCAAAAAATACTTGCAGCAAAAACAGAAGATCTTCCTTCCCCATGATTGAGGAGGATATCATTGGATGTAGATATACCGGAATACGGGACGGTGGACTCAACACTATTCACTTGCCCAAGATCAATGTTTAGATCGATGCCCAGAGACCCGTCATGAAGAGATATACCTGAATATGGTTGCTCAAGATCAATGTTCAGATCGATGCCCAGAGACCCGTCATGAAGGGCGTCACACATCTGCTGCATAAAGCAATCCATGTTATCAGATCCCGGAGATACCGGACCCGGTGGGAGCTCGCCCTCTTCGAAGAACCCTGGAGCATGAAAACTTGGTTACGAATCCCAAAAGGTAAATCACCTTAAAGCAATAAAATGTTACCTTCCCCTCCATCAGCGGTGCTTCCTAAGTCCACCCCAAAAGGACACTGACCGTCGTGGGGTTTATGTGCGGTCTTCTGCCTCTTCGGGGCACCAACCCTCCGAGGACTAACGGGTCGGTCATGCACAGGCCTGTCACATGTTTCAACGTGTGTAGGAGCTGGCAGCTCATGATCGTCGACTGTCCTACCTAAAGTGACAATAGCCATTCCATTAAATAAACAAGAGCTGTCATTTATACCAATTAGAATGGAGAAGGAAAATCGAAGAAGCAGGACAAACCGGTATCGAGTTCTCCTCTGTCGGTATCTGCATCCACATATTCTTCCTCGGAGGTCTCGTCCTCGTCACCCGTAGGAAGGAGCTCTTCATCATCGGTGAGAAGAGATTTGGCACGCCCCTTTCCCCGCTTCCGAGCAACCTCAGCCCTGCGAGCAGCCATCATAGCAGCCCGGACCGAGTACTCGGACTGTAACTCTGAAAGGCTCCTCACACCTATGGATTCATAGGCGGAAAGGAACCACTTGCAACTGAGGAAAGTGGTCAGCGGCTTATGCCTATGTGAAGGAAGAGCAAAATGGGCTCCAGTGCATCCCACCATAGTCCACAGCCACGCTCGTACGCCATCAATCAGTCCTCCCTCAATCTGCAGGCTACGGCTTGGATTCCCGACATACAGTTGGTCGTAGCCGAACTGACGAGCAAAGCGGCAAGGGAGGTAAGGCTCTATGTGGCATTGATTCTTCACCCGAAGGACAAGATATCCAACGCGGATGTTCACTAACCAGCGGAAGCAACCAGCGTCGAGAACAGTCCGGTCACTTCTAGGTTTCTCCTCGTCAATCAGCGTGTCACCATAGCGACCCGAAAAGTGAGGAAAACACTTGAAGAACTCCCAGCTCTTACGGACTCGAAGCTCTCGTTGAACATCACTGAATTTGTTCCCAAGCCATCTGCTCTTCTCCAACAACTGCATGAAAGGAACGGGGACATCAACAACGCTGGGCGCCGACATCAAGTCAGGATGGTGGAAGAACTGAGCCAAGCCATGCAGATAACGTAAGGAATGCTTTCGACCTTCGGACAAGTAAGCTCAGTCGACATGGTTTCAGAACCCATCTGTGTGAAACTGCTGACTAGACCCTGAGCGCCGCAATTGGATGCTAGCAAACCATTGGCTGGGAGCAGGGAAAGCTCTCTCCGTAGGCTAGCTGAACTGGCAGGGAGAGCACTCGATGGTAGAGCGTCGAAGGTGGTGCGGTGACAACAACATTTCTTCAACAAAAGGGCAAAGGTAGCCTGCCTAGTAGAGTCCGAGGGCGCCAATGTGACTTCTGTGCACGGCGGAGAAAAGAGCGAAACTTGGTCCCCGTGGGAAAAGCTCCCTCAGCACTGCCGATGGTGTAGGAACGAGCCTCAGCCTTCTCCAACAACTCATTAACAGCGGAAGGGGTCAACACGTCTAATTCACGAATGGGCGCACTGGAATCACCATCCAAGTTCTGGAACAAGTAGCTGGCAAACTGCTTCAAGCTGACCTGCCTCTTCCTTTTCGCTTGAGGAGAAGTTTGGATCAAGGAAGTATGATAGTGGCAAGTAAGATCCCAGAGAGTGTCATACATATCGGGAGTATCTTTCTTCATCCACTCCAGCTGCTGGTTCGAGGGGAAATACTCCTGATACGGACAATCCCCCATCGGAAGACCCGAAACATGATGCATCTCATGCAAGGCCAACCCTAACTCACCACCGCTGGTCAAAAATGTGTTGCTGTCAGGCATGTAGGTCTCCAGCAAAGCCAAGAAATGGCGACAGCTGACTGGGATTCCGTACATTGTGGCTCGTATGGGCGCATACAACCCACTGCTCTTCAGATCCCTCTCCCAGCGCGCTAAGACGTGGAGGTAACCTTCTCCCCAGAAGAGCCAGACGATTACTCACGGTAGGAGCAGCTGCTGACACCTCGCCTGGGGGTGCAGTGTCAAGGCCCATGATCCCCGGTCGAAGGCCCCGAATATCGTGATGCCCGCTAGAGCCGGGAGTCTTGTGGTGAGTGGCATACCCGCACTGGACTCGCTCAGCATCATCAGTAAGATGCCAAGACATCTGCTGCTCCACGGCCTGTCCCTTCAAGTAACTGAAAGAATACTGTCGCGGAATGGAGGGAATATAAAAGACAGCCCCTTCGCTGAGAGTCAGCCAGTGTTCCTCTCCAAGGGTCAACGTAGCAGGATCCTCGACATGGTCTCCAAACAAGAAACTCGGCTTCTGTAAAGCCTGAGTGGAGGTAGAATCCGCGGTGAAGGAGGCATCCGTAATGAGCTGGCGCAAGCAATGACGCCCTCCTTCCCGTATCAGATGACAGGATTCCTCAGAGCGATCTCTGTCGAACCGAGGGAGTGGACCAACGGCCTGCCTGAGAGAAGCTGAAGAGAAGACCTCCCGGCTACAACCAGTGTTGGCATGAGAACTGCAATAAAGCACAAAGGTGGAGTCAGAAAATCCATTTCATCAGAAGAATGATAAGCTCATTCACGGAATAATTGGAGAGACGATTTTGAGTGTCCTACACCGGAAGAACGGTATGCATCATCACGTGAATAACGTGGTAACATACACCGATCTATAAGGTGTAGGACGACACAAAATCGCCCCAATATACCGGAAGACTTGAATTGGCTAAGCAAAACAAGTCTGAAACCTTAACCCCCGCGAAGGAGGGTGTCGGTTCTTCCTTCATGACCCACAAAGAGGTCAATCAGGGATACGGAAAATATAAATTCTCACCCCCGAAGAAAGAGGCTGCTGGGGAAGATGTCACGGGAACCTCTCCCTCGCTGTGCTGCGAATGAGAGCGACTCCTACGAGGTCGAGGTCGGCGTGGAGACATTGAAAATCTGCAACGAAAAGCAGCAAGTCAGGTACAATCTAAAATATGAATACGCGAAATTTAAAAGGGAAACTAAGAACTTTAATTAAAATCCTATGCATAAATAGGATTTCATAATTGAAGTCTAGTTAAACCTACAAATTTCGTGCATGCGAAACAATGATTGTCATTTTTCGCGGTGAATTTTGGTGAAATACCCAAAATACCCTTCGTGTTCAAGGCAAAATTCGGGTCAAGGACACGCTCGGGTTGGGTCATGGTCATCATATCTGATCATATAGCACCCCCCGATACCCCACAATTTTGGTTAACTTTACAAATAAACCCTTTTGTAAAATGAAGCCAAATTTGCAAATAAACCCCTCTACACTTTGTGGGTTGCTTTTTGCAAATAAACCCCTCAAACAACATTGGTTTTCTTGCATAAAGCACCCCTCAAATTTTCGACCAAGTGGGCATGCAATCCAAAACCCAATTTCAGTCCTATTTTGCATAAAAACCCCTACAAAATTCAGTCCTCTTTTGCACAAAAGCCCCCCAAATTTTCGGCCATATTGTAACTTTGCATATCAAAACTTTGGTTATTGGGTTGTGGTCTAAACTTTTGGAATTTCAGCCCTTTTGCAAATAAACCCCTCTACACTTTGTGGGTTGCTTTTTGCAAATAAACCCCTCAAACAACATTGGTTTTCTTGCATAAAGCACCCCTCAAATTTTCGACCAAGTGGGCATGCAATCCAAAACCCAATTTCAGTCCTATTTTGCATAAAAACCCCTACAAAATTCAGTCCTCTTTTGCACAAAAGCCCCCCAAATTTTCGGCCATATTGCAACTTTGCAACAAAGCCCCCCAAAATTTCGGCCCTATTTGTAAACTTTGCATAAAACCCCCCAAAATTTCGGCCCTATTTGTAACTTTGCATAAAACCCCCCAAATTCTTGTGCCTACACAACCCATTATCAAAGAGCCTATCAAAAGAAGCAAGAGGGGGGGGGTGTCTCGGCCCTAGAACCGAGACACCCTAAGGTGTCTCGGCCTTGGCCGAGAAACCCAAGGGTGTCTCGGCCAAGGGTGAGACACCCACGGGTGTCTCGGGTCCCGTTTTGCCCCCGTACGCCCATGTTGAACCCGAATTCG
>NW_017972603.1:0-16203 GCF_001876935.1 Asparagus officinalis
ACATCGATGACCCGTTCCTGCTCCACATAGAGCCTTTGAGAAAACTCACATCTGTCAGTCGGCTAGAAATAGAAGATTGTAGTCATCTGGAGGATGCTCAAGCAGAGTCATGGATGTTGAAGAATTCAACTTCACTGCGACGTCTCGTTCTGCGGGGTATTGCAAAGTCCTTGCCTTCTAGCCTCCAAACTCTCTCTTCCCTCGAGTATTTGGTACTTGGAAACGCTCGTGAGCTTCAATCACTGCCACAACTTTCTTTGTCTCTGCGACAGCTGTATATCTGGTCCTGCAACGAGGCACTGAAGGAGCGATGCCGGGAGAATGAAGGTGCTGATTGGCCCAACATCCAACACATCCCTCACATCAAAATTGGTTAGCTATTCGGTAAAATCTCTCTTCCTCTTATGATGTTGTATCTAGGGGTGGCAAACGGGTCGGGTCGGGTCGGGTTATAGTTGACCCGACCCGTTTAAGTGTGACCCGACCCAACCCGTTTAATAAATAGGTCAATGTGATCTGACCCGTTTATTAAACGAGTTACCCGACCCGTATAACCCAAATGACCCATTTGATCAAAATTTGGGCTGCTACGGTCTTTTTCCTTGATTAAGTAGTAGATATTTCTAAGTTATGTTGATTATCAAATGAATGACTCGGATGTTTGCTCATCTCCAGAAGGAACATGTAGAATCTGTGTCATACATAATCCTCGAGAAAGAATGTAGCTACTGTATCATACTCAAGAGAGAACGTAATTAACTGAAACACTGTATCAAAATTTTGCCTGGGTTACGTTTGTAAGTTTTGATCGAGCAATAAAATTCCTCACCTTATTTAAGAAAAGAAAAAAGAAAGAAAAAAAAAGAAGCTTAAAAATGTACACACGAACTGAAACAATTAATGGATACTGTCGTTAACAATTTGAAACATAGTATTTTTACTACTTACAACATCAAGTTGATCTAAACATGGACAGAGGGGTACAAAATTAAAGCGTATAAAATCCAATATATACTGGAAATCATCTACTACTACAATCATGGAAATAATTTCTCCATTATTTCCTCGTCGGAGACTACAACTGCAATACTATTTTTTTCACATATGCACGTCCTCCTCCTCAAACTTAGATATAATAAGTTGATAGCCAGCGTTACACGCGCTGGAACATGGGCAAAACGATCACCATCGCCATTGACAGGTTTTCGGGGCAGAGAGAAGAAAAACCTCTCCTCCCTCCAAAAAAAACTCTCCTGGGCCAGAGCAATATTATCTGATATACACCTCCCTTTGATGAAAGCCCCCCTGGTTGGGGGATATGTTATGTGGAAGGATGAGAGCCAATCTGCTACATAAGGCCTTATGAAAGCCCCCCTGGTTGGGGGATATGTTATGTGGAAGGATGAGAGCCAATCTGCTACATAAGGCCTTTGAGCTACAAAATATCAGTTAAAGGACAAATTTTCAAAACCAACCGTTTTAGGAATTTAATTGCAAAAAACGACCGTTTTCGATAATAATTGCAAAAACCGACCTGTTTTCAGCCCAGCGCTGAAAACAGGTCGGTTTTTGTAAAAAAATCTCCGAAACATCACGGGAGTTCAACTCCCGTGAAGTTTATGGAGAAATTAAACTTCACGGGAGTTCAACTCCCGTGAAGCTTAATTTGTGCTTAAAACTCCACGGGAGTTCAACTCCCGTGGAGTTGCAGTCAGCAAATCCAGAGACTCGATCTCTGGCAAATTGTGATTGCAACTATCACGCGAGTTCAACCCGTGAAGTTGCAAGTCCACAATTTGCGAGAGATCGAGTCTCTGAAATTTGGCACTGCAACTTCAACGGGACTTGAAATCACGTGAAGTGCAGGTCACCCAGCATGACACAGCTGCTGTGCGAGGTTATGTATATTACCTGTAAATCAATATATGTCCAATTATTGCAAACAACAATAATACATGATTCAACAATGAAATTATAACTGCATATATATCCAATTTATTTGAACAACAATATATACAGGTTTTGTATATTTACCTGTAACATCATATATATGTCAATTTATCTTTCAAACAACATATATACTGATTCAACAATCGAATTATAACGTCATTATATAATGTCAATTTATTTGCAACAACAACAATATATAACTGATTCAACATGAATTAACCCCCGTTATGTATACTGACGAAAATTTATCGTCAAAAGCTTCAGTATTTGAAAATTCAGGAAGTTACAAAATTATCAAAATAAGTTTCATATACAACCCAAATATAGCTCCCTCCTTCCTCTCCTCTTTCCCGCTCCCTCCCTCTTCCGCCGGCCCGCCTGGGTTCCTGCTGATGAGCCGAACTAATCTGAGTATCCGGGTCTGTGTAATGAAGGGCTGGCGAGTGCGCTCCACATCGCTGCGGAGTGCGGCGTCATCGCATGCGACAGTGCCGGGCTATCGCATGCGAAGTGCCGGCTCCATCGGCATGCGAAGTGCCGGCGTCATCATCACGCGGCCGTCGACGTCGAGCGTACGCCCGTCCAAATGAGCGAGACCTGTCCTCACGGCCTGCGAACTCGTCGACGTGAGTCTTATGGAACACCTGCGCTATGCTCTTCTTGATCCTGCTGAGGAGACCTAACGCCACCTGATCCTGAATCTCAGTCACGTGCGCATCAATATCAGCATCAATGCTATCTAAAACACGGACCTGCGTGGTAAACAATTTATTAAGTATCAACTCAATAAAAAATATTATAATTTAGCTTAGAAACTTACGTAATCTCTCTCGTTCATCCCACTAGGGATGTAACTATCTGTCGGTGGGCGTGGCATGTGTCCAGCTAAAGGCTGTGGGTCACGCGTGATCCATTTACGTGTGATACCCCAATACCAATGCATATACGTGGTATAGTCAACAGCTGTGGGCCTCGTATCCTGTATGCAATCCCACCTCTGAACCCACCTGTCTATGTAGGCCGCACGGACTACGGCCCAGTTGTTGGCCTTCTTGTTTTGATGATGTTTAACAAACACCGACGATTGATCTGCTCGACAGGATCTGGAATATGCTGAGAGAGTGTAAACTGCCGTAGCACACGGTCCGGTACATGCATCTCTACGATCTCCCAACAGATCAATGGAACTCTGGCTCTCCACAAGTCGGGACTATCTCGGCAGATAGGTGCAAGAGAATGTATATCGAGCTCCGGCGGTGTATAGGGTC
The DNA here is from genome assembly GCF_001876935.1 of Asparagus officinalis. Classification (NCBI taxonomy): domain Eukaryota; kingdom Viridiplantae; phylum Streptophyta; class Magnoliopsida; order Asparagales; family Asparagaceae; genus Asparagus; species Asparagus officinalis. The sequence goes on from NW_017972603.1 coordinate 3,219, forward strand.
TCCACTTGAACTGAAATAAAGTAAAACATTTATCTTTATCATACAGAAAAACTATAATATTCATACTTCTTGAGTTTTATATTTACCTGTTCATGCTGGAGGCCATCAAGCTCATTTCGGTAAAACTGACGGTGACACGTCGCTGATTTGTACTGAGCGTATCGCACGTTATACCTATATGCAGAATAGCGAATATATAAGTACAAATATTCAGGTTACGAATGAAATATGTGTGTGTACAATTATACCTGTATGCCAACGGAGACTGCCCCTCTAAGCCACGGTGCATAAGTAAAGTGGGTCGTCCAATATGAATGCGCTCCCATGACCAAATCTGTATCAACGTACAGCATCCCTTGAATTCTTTATTCTGCATCAGAGATACTCTACTCAATTCTCGATACAAATATGCCAACACCGCACTGCCCCACGATAGTGCCCCGCATACACCAAAATCCTCCAGCAGTGGCAGCCATCGTGCATGTACGAGAGTCTTGCTCGCATCAGGAAATAGTACGCACCCTATCATGTGCAATATGTATGCACGAGCATGAAACTGGAGCGTCTCATCAGAGGCATCCTCTGGTATGTCGCCCTGAAATGTCTGACGAAGCTACGATAGCTTCATCGCACCACTCCTCAAGTCGGGAACCTGTCCAAGTAGCTGGGCACATACCTCCGGCCAACTATGATCGTCGGTGCCCGTAACTACCGGTCCATCAATCCGGAGCCCAAGTATGACGGCCACGTCCTGTAAAGTGATCGTGCACTCCCCTATATGCATGTGAAAGGTGTTGGTCTCTGGCCTCCACCTCTCAATCAAAGCAGTGATAAGCGGCCAATCAAGCCTGATATAACGAATCGTCGAACACGGTCGAAAACCGGCCTGAGCGATCAAAGCTAGTACCCTCTCATCCTCTATGACCCATGCCGAATGACTATGGGAATGCTCGATCATCGTGAACTCTGGTACGGGCTGCACATAAAACGAGAATCAGTTTTAAGTATATTCATTAAAAAATTACATTAATCGAAGAAATATATATCTAATTTATTCGTATTACCTCTCCCGAACCAATATGGTCTGAACAATGACTCGCCTGAAGGATACAGAACATATTACAAATAACGAGAAAGATAACAACTACGAATGACATACACGAATGACATAGTGCAAAACGCTACATAATACAAATGCATGGGTGAAATGAACGGAGTTGCATACAGAACATATTACAAATAACGAGTATCATACGCTTCAAAGATAACAACTACGAATGACATACATGATCTGACATAGTGCAAAACGCTACATAATACAAATGCATGGGTGAAATGAACGGAGTTGCATACAGAACATATTACAAATAACGAGTATCAAACGCTTCAAAGATAACAACTACGAATGACATAGTGCAAAACGCTACATAATACAAATCAACGCCTAATACTAACTGGACACCTATTTTTGTTGTGACCCGGTTGATCACATCTACTGCACTTATTTCTCCTCCTAGCTCCTTCACGTCCGTCATCCATACTATTTCTAATACGCACGGAACGAGGGCGCCCCGCCGATCTTTTATACAATGGAGGTAATATCCGTGGCCCATCTTGTGTCCAATGTCGACTATCGTATGGTGGACGAAAACACTCTTTGTAGGTTTGTTGATAGTTGTATGCAGAATACCAAGCGTCGACAAATTCATAATGTGAAATGCGAGCACCACCCTGTAGGTCGGAGCAAGCTGCTACAACATGTGAACAAGGAATCAATTGTAGTTGCGGTACATTGCAAGTGCACGTACAAGTGCGATCCACCAACATATTGACTTTGTAAGAGCGATTTTCTCTATGGGTTATTCCCTCGAGCACCTCCCATTCATTAAAACTGTATCGTACAACCTGAAAGGACCGAGCTTGTACAATCCGAGCCGCTAGCATTTCATCAACCTTCGGTGTTAGCTGGGAGCGCATATTTTCACCAAGTTCTCGACGTCGAACAAAGAATTTATTAAGCCTGTAAAAAGTTTTAGCAACTAGTGCCTGTATTGGCATGCCGCGTGCTCCCCTGAGCACGCCATTGAAGCTCTCAGACGCGTTCGTAGTCATCATACAGAACCGTCGACCGCCATCCTCACATAAAGCCCACTTATCAACATTGTTTGGACCCAAACTAGTTTCGATCCAATCATGTGCGGCTCGTGAAGTGAACTTGATCCTCTCTCGTATTTGTTCATAAACATATTTTTCTGTTGCACAACCGGCTTGCCAAAGTAAGTCTTGAACCTGAGCGTTTCCATACTTCTTCTTGAAGTTGTCTCTAATATGTCGCAAGCAATAGCGATGTGCATGTGGTGGCGGGAAATGTCGTTGGAGTGCTCTTGGAATTCCTTTCATCCTATCGGATATGAATGTAATCGACCGCGTCCCCACACTAGGGATATGATATCTAATGCATGCAAAAAACCAAGCCCAATTCTCTGTATTTTCAACATCAACCACTGCGAATGCTAAAGGAAACAACCCGCCATCCGCGTCAACTCCGGTTGCAACAAGCAAAACGCCTTTGTATTTACCATATAAGTGAGTTCCATCAATGCTAAGAAGAGGACGGCAATATCGAAACCCCTCAATACAGGGCCCAAATGCCCAAAATACACCGGTGAACCGCCGTTCTCCGCCATCAACGGGGTCCGAAGATACTTCGTAGACAGTCCCCGGATTTTCTCTTTTGAGTGCTTCAAGATAATGAGGTAAGATCTCATACGAATTATCCCAATCCCCGAATATTTTTATCATCCGAATATTTTTATCAATTTCTCCTTACTCTCGTAAAGATCTCCCTTGATGAATGAGAAGTCCTCGGCCTGTGTATCAACACCGCTATTAGTGCCAATAGGAACACTTTCCATCGCGGAGTTATCAATCCATTCATCTCCTTGAAGTTCATCGGGCGGCGGATCCTCTAAGCCGACATACTCATTATTAACATAAGCCCCGTCGATGTGTTGGTTTTCCCCGTCATCACGATCTATCAAGGTCATGCTATTAATTTGTAATCCCTCCTCTTCATCATCATTCTCGGATTCAACACTTGCATTATCTTCTTGGAGGAGAAAGTGGAAGAGGAAAAAGGAAAGAAGAAAGATGAAGAAAAAGTGGTGGAAAACAGAGAGGGAGAATGTGCTGAGGAGAAACTGGATGAAGAAAGGATGGAGGATGGAAAACAGGTGCAAGTTTATCAGAAGAGAATGAAGAGATTAGCGTCAAAGGGGACTAGGGGACCAAGTACCAGAAGGCGGACGCGCTCACAACTAGTCCGCACCCCTTTCACTCAAGAAAAGAAGAAGGAAGTTCATCAAGAGATAATTAACATATCACACCACAAGGAGGAAGAGAGGGAAAAAATCAGGTTCTATTGTAAGCCTGATGAATGCACTTGGGATTTTTTGGGGAAGAGGAAAATCAAGAAGAAGGAGGAGGCTCTTTTGAAGTTGCTGAACGAGGATATTCCTAACATTGATGATTTTAGCATACGTTTGATTGATAGTAAAGGAACCTTCGTTCACAACTTTAGAGTACCTCAACACGTATTATCAAAGCTCACACCAGATGAGAACAGAAGGATCTCTGAGTTTTGCAATCAAAAAGCCCATCAGTAAGTTTAGTCATTCTGAATAACGTATGCTAGGACATGTTAGCTTTCATTGTTACGTGTTAACATTTCCAGGTTTATGTTAATTATTACCCATTTATGCTAACGTTTGCTATAAAATGTTAGCTTTCATCGTTACGTGTTAACGTTTCCTTATTTATGTTAACTTATACTCATTTATGCTAACGTTTGCTAAATCATGTTAATATTTCCATATTTTTCTATAGTAAGTGGTTGAACGAGGTTTGGATCTTATTGTTATGTTTCAGGTCACGTGTTATTGTTAACACATTCAACAGTAGTGTCGATTCATTGGAACTTCTTAATCTTCTACGTGGCGGCCGTATCGATGACCATGCAAGTTTGATATGTTAATCTCTTACGCATTTTATGAGATGACTGGGTGCTGGGTAATTTAATTTGTTTCTGCTCCATGGTAAATTTACAGGTGATGGAAGCTCTTGTAGATAGGCTCGTCACATGGCTAGAGAGGCCAGATGTGGAGTCCATGGGCAACCAATATGGGGTTGTATCGACATTCTTCTGCGTAAGCATTAGGTTCAATCTCCTACCATTTTTATCTCATGTTTACAATTGGCTTATCATTATTTTTTGGCAATACAGCATAGTCTTTATGCAGTCACCCCAGATTTTCCACATCTATACACCTCTTTCATACAAAAGCATGTTGCCGCAAGGAAGAATGTACTCCTTATCCCGCTTGTGCGTCATGACCACTGGCATGTGGCTGAAGTAAGGTTGGATGAGGACGTTGTCAAGCATTATAGCTCGGCTGGCCATAGTGCATACATTGAGCCAGTAAATAAAGTAATTGCTTTCATGGACCATATGAAATCTGGTTTGGATCCGAATAATATTTGGAGAAAGTTCCGATATGAAGCCGTCCCTTGCGAGCAACAGACTGGAATGTTAGTATTTCATGCATTTAAACATGTGTTAGTATGTTAACTAAATCTAAACATTTTCATTTTATTACGCATGTTATATCTAACTCTCTTGCCATCTTATATCATGCAACTTTGATTGTGGGATTTTCGTTCCTTTATATATAAAGGCTATAATTCATGGGGTAGATACCACTCAAGTAACTAATCACTCTGACGAGTCTGAAGTCATCCGTGCCAGGCTTGCAGCTGAACTCCTAATAGAAGGATGGGAACAGAAAAATCAAGGGGAGACAGTAGAAAAGGATGGGTGAATGATATCCTAAAAAGTAATGTGTACGAACAGATTGAATTGGGAACAAAACTAACTGGCATTTAAATTTAGTTAACATTATTACAGCTGTGTATCATTCTCTTTGACAGTTATTCCACTGTTTGTGTAATTGGTTGATAGTGTGGATGAGAAGATGTACATATCTAGTATCGAAACTGGTTGCTATTGTAAACATTGCTAATAACAGGTTGAAATGCATCACAGTTCATGTTGACTTATACTGATAGAACATGTTACTGATATATTGAGAAAAAACCAACATTGATTTACATATTCCTCCTAAGGGTTAACATAATATAAGAAAAGATGACATGTAGTCAACCACACAGATAACCTATTACGCTGAAAGTAAACAAATTTGCCAAAAAATTGGTAAAAAACCCACTTTCACTAAAAGTTAACGTATAACTCTGATAGTTAACCACTTTCAGTAAAGGTTAACATATAACTCCGAGAACATAACCACTTTCAGAATTAACGTACTGTAGGCTGTCTAAAAATCACAATAGATAGTTAATCCCTCATCAAACACCGATGATGGAAGTTATAATCTGACGACTTCCAGAAGACTACAATTTGAGGACTTTCACGTAGAAGGTTACAATCTGACGACCTTCACAACAACTAATGAAGGCCCCAATTCAACAGCATTCACAATCAACATCGGGAGTTACAACCTGACGACTCTCATATTTTCAAGGAGCCAAGACGAAGATTACAAGAGGACGATCTGTGCAAAGCTCTAGCAAAAGAGACTACAAATTGACGGTCTCTTCATATTAAAATGCAGATATCTCTCAAACCGTAAGGAATTTGGCAAAACGGAGGAAGCGAACCAAAGCCTCCGGCTTGGTTCGGATGGCCCCGTCTCGCCGATTTTCATATATAATTCGTCTAATTCTGACTTACGGTTTGAAAGTTATGACCTGTTCTTCGCAGCAAATTATGGTCTGAGGTCCGTTTGCAAGACTGGACTTCATCAGAACATTGGACTTAGCCTGAAGCCCGCCAAGCCCGCCTAAGGTTCGCCTCAGCCGTTGTAATGAAGCTGTTAGCACAGTATGATGGACAGTTAGCCGTTAGAACAGTGAATGAGATGTTAGACATTTGGCCAATTTAAAATGAAAATCTTTTAATAAAATCTAAGATGAACAAGCACAAATCCGTTAACATCTTTCAGCCTTGCTTTTAGATATTGCTAGCATGAAGAAAATGATTAGTCGATCATTATCACAGATTACAAAAGTCCACCACTATATACTTAACCACTTACAAAAGTATTGTTGTAAGATGCAGAAACACACTAGTCACCAGATGGGCTCGTTACAGGTTGCTCGATTGTGACCATCAACTTTGCACCGAGAACATTTGACTGGACGTTTGTAAATGGTTCTGTTGTTTATGCGTCTTGTTTTATTTCTTCCCCTCCTCTTAGTGGTAACTGGTGGCAAAATCTGTATTTCATCCCTGGACACACTCCGCTTCTCATAATCTGGGATGGGATATAATATTTCGTCGTAGCTCTTGTTAAACGCTTCTACGGACATGAACCAATCACAATATTGATATACGTCTCTTTTCATATATATAATGACTGCACAAGCATGCACACAAGGAATACGGGTTACGTCCCAAGACCGGCAAGTGCACGTCCTCTTCTCCAAATCAACGTGAGTAGTTCTATGTGACAGCACTTCGAATATATCATCTCTAGATTGTTTAACCTCTAAAGTATGTACTCTTTCCATATTTTCTCTAACAATCTTCTCAGCTTTAGGACACAGATAGCTTGTCCACTTATCAGCCATTATCCGTCTATTGTTCAGGCGACTCATAATTTGTTTTCGGATATGCTCTACCATTGGCAGGATACGTAACATTCGAGCTTCACGTATCCAGCTGTTAAAGGATTCTGCAACATTAGAGGTTACATGACCATATCTGCAAAGCACAAAATAATTAATAGTATGATGGGCATCCAATATGTAATAAAATTAACACGTAACAACAAAACTTAACCTTTACTGCTCAAAGTTAACATAAAAACATCAGTGTTAACATATATTGCTGAAAGTTAACATATATCAGACAAAGTTAACCTATAGAAAGAAAAATTCACATATATGTAGAATAGTTAACATCAACTGCAAAACGTCATAATCTAAGATGAATGCATTACCTGATGCCAGGGAAGAATGCATTCGCCCATTTCTCTGGCGAATAACAGAGTACAATCTCATATGCGACTGGAGCCATCTCATAAATTTCCTTCATGTAGTCGTTCCATTCCGCTATAGTGTATTTATAGCAAGCAGATTGGAGCAAACTCCCCAAAACTTGTGTGTCCTTTGCTTTCAATCCCAAATCCTTTAGCTTTGTTCTAAAATTTTCAACTAGGTGCAGCACGCATCGTGAGTGGATTGCTTCAGGGAAATATTCTCTCACGGCTTCTCGAATCCCCTTGTCGGCATCAGAAATAATTACCAATTGGTGGGGAGGATTGTACGGGTCTAACCTTTCATACAGTATGGACCACAAGCCTTGAAGGAACCATCTCCAATTATCAACATTTTCCTGATCACATATACAATACGCAACCGGAAATATCCCTTGGTCTCCGTCGTATGCTATGGCGCTCAGGAGCATGCCTTTGTATCTGTCTTTCAAAAAGGTCCCATCCAAAAATAATAGGGGTCTACACCCATTTAAGAAACCAACGATGCAAGCGGCATAACATATAAACAGTCTTTTGAACCTTCCTTCATTCTGGTCAATACATATGTAGCTTCCTGGATTCGTTTCCTTCACCTTTTGCTCATACCTGTACAACAATGTAGCTTCTGCTCAAGCATATATAATACATTGGAACATTAGGATAATATATTAACATAAAAGCTCACAAGTTTTCATAAAACATAACATTCCACAATGACAGTTGGAACATAACAATGAAAACTAACATGAAACATCTAAGGATGAGATATTGCATGATAAATCAACAACTAACAATTGTACTATAAGCGGCTATGATAAAAATTTGTACACTTAATAAAATAACTGTAAAATTTACCATCTTAATTGATCATAAGCCTCATAACTATCACCATACATATCCTCCTGCGCTCTTTCTTTGCACCACCATATCTTACTGTATTCAAGTCTCAATCCATATCGAGTGAGGAACTCCTTTTGCACATCAATTGGTCGGATTTCAGGTCACGCCTTTAATACCGGTCGCAATTGGGCTACTATGAATTTACGAGATGCCCATGATTGCCCTGACAAGTTAGCATGTTGTCCACAACTGTGTTCATTCACAAACCTTTTGATTTTAATTTTTTTACCATACTTAACAGGAGATGCAAAGAGCATCCAAGGGCATCCATATGTCTCCTTATATCGACAACATACTCGGATACGTTTGGGTTCATTCTTTACAAATTCATAGTCAAATTTTTTCGCCATGGAATAGTACTGCAAAGCAAGTCTCAATTCGTTTACAGTCTCAAATTGTTGCCCCTTTTCAGTTAATGATGTGTGCCACCATTGAGGAATGCTCGAAGTGTTATTGAGAATATCATCAGCCCTCATTACAATCTTACAACCATGTTCCCACGACAATTAACATGTTCATGTAAAGGTTAACATATCTCTTGGAAAATTAACCTATAAGATGAAGAGTTAACATCTAACCATCAGAGATGACAACTATTTTTTCCCAAGTTAGCATCGAAACCTGAAATCACAATTGGCTTATCATCACACATAGACCTGTTCCTGACAGAGTTCATTGTTTACTTACAAATCAATAATAACTTACATTGAGGGATTTAATGCCCATAAGGGATGGTTGAAAGTTGAAGAAAAAAATAACAATGTTTACATCACACAAAACCCAATGTTATAAAGAGTTCATTAATTACTTACATTTCCCTAATCTGATTTTTCCTTGAAGTGGAACACTCTACATTAACAGCAGCTTGCATGTGAATCTCCGTACAACCAATATTTCGATTGTGATCCAACATGCACTTCAAATCATCATCGTTGTCAACTGAAAAACTGAGGTTGGGGTGTCTCTCAGATTTAAATATAAAGGATAAAGCTTCTTTAGGTACTTTCAATCTTTCAGACACATCAAATTGGAGTTCATAAAAGCTTGTTGTCGAACTTAGCTTCACGAATATGGAATTCTCGCCTAAAGACACCATGCAAATCAAGTCATTGGCGGCCATTAGGGGTGGTTGAAAGTTATGAGGACAGTTATGAAGGCAATTATGAGGAGTTGAGGAGTAATTGAGGGGATTTCAGGTGCAAAAGAGTTGTTGACAGTTGAAGAAAAAACCCTAATTTCATTAATGAGAGAGTGAGAGATAAAACTAACCAATTTATAACAAAGGATGAGAAGCAGACCGTAAAATGGCGGGAGCCCGCGCTTTTCCCCCCACTTTCCCCCGTCGCTTCGCCATAAATGCGTTGGGAGAGATCAGGGAAGAAGAGAACCCATTCAGCCGGTTTTCTGTGAGAGGGATGAGGGCATTTTAGGCAAGTAGCAACAAAATACACCCACTAGATGTATACGTATGGGCTTTTGGGTCTGGGCCATAATTTTCACTTTTTTTTGGGGCTGAAGGCTAAGGAAGATAATTGGTGGGGCTGGGCCACATCCAATTTTTTTTTTGGGCCTTGAAACATTTTTCCCGAAAAAGAATGTTATGTTGTTTTTTTAGGGTTAGGGTTTTCTTTTTTGGTTTTTTTTTTTTGGAAAATTTGCTTCTAGACCCCAAATTTATATTTTTAATATGCTCTAGCCCCTCCTACTTTTTTTTAATGTTCTTTAGCCCCTCCTTTTTGAAAAAAAAATATGGCCAAGCCCCTCCATCATGATTCCAGCTCATTTCAGCACTTGATTAGACATGCCAGCTCATGATTAGACATATCAACTGATTTAAATCCCGAATTTACCCTCCTCTTTCTTATGTCAGTGGATGTTAACTCTTTTCTGAAAAATGTTAACTCTTTTCTGTAACATGTTAACTCTTTTCGGTAACATGTTAACTCTTTTCTGTAAAATGTTAACTCTTTTCTGTAACATGTTAACTTTTTTCTGTAAAATGTTAACTTTTTTCTGTAACATGTTAACTCTTACAGATAACATGTTAATTCTTACAGCTAACATGTTAACTCTTACAGCTAACATGTTAACTCTAACAGCTCACATGTTAACTCTTACAGCTAACATGTTAGCTGTAAGAGTTAACATGTTACAGAAAAGAGTTAACAGTTAATAGAAAAGAGTTAACATGTTACAGAAAAGAGTTAACATGTTACAGAAAAAGAGTTAACATTAATGTGCCCACGCGAAGTTCCTCGGGACGCGCTGGCGACGGAGCGGGGAAGGGGGGAGGCGGGGGGGGGGAGGAGGTGTAGGGGGAGGGGAGGGAGGCGGGGCGGAGGCAGAGGGGGAACGGAGGAGGAGGAGGGGTGTGTAGGGGAGGGTAAAATGGGGATTGTGTATAAAGTTTGCATAGGAACTTGGGGAGAGGGGCTTTTAATAATTTTTTCAAAAAGGTGGGGCTGCAGCACATGTTTGAAAGTTGGGGGGGCTAGAGCATATTAAAAATATAAATTTGGGGCCTTGAAGCAATTTTTCCTTTTTTTTCCGGTTTAAATTTCATAATTTTCAAAGCTACTGAGCCTTGCCCGGCCCAGTATTTCATAAGGATATATTTCGTGTTAATTAGTACCGAAAAGGCTAAAATGGATAAATATCAGAAAACCCCCTTAACTTTACGCGTTATCAAAGACCCCTTTTTATTTTGGTAGTACGCTCTGCACGTGCCACCGATCTAGTTCCCCGGCGACCAATCAAATGACCACTCGTTGCCCAAAAAATCGCTCTCTTTAATCCGTCAATAACCCAAAAAAATAAAAATAAATAATAAAAAATTAAAAAAAAAAAAGGTAAGGGGAATTTCTTCCCTTTAAGCCTCCAATTGATCCCCTCGTCGACGCCATTAGTTTGTTTCTGCCACTGTAGGTAGGAGTTCCAATGGAGTGTCTAAATGCAAGCACTACGAGGTGAACTTCCTTCATCTTTTAATCTCTTCATTGTCTCAAATGGATTCATCTATTAAGTTGTCTAATTTGATTTTGTTGACTGCTTATTATATTATGAACCCTCACACAACTAAGAGAAAACCCACCAAATTTCTCCTAGACTGCAAAGAAAGAATCTTAACTGTAATTGTGGCTTTTTTTTTCAGTTGTCTTTCTTGAATGTCAAATTAGTTGGTGGGTTTTCCTTAAATTGTTGATTTTTGTATAGACATTCGAGGTTGATGGAGTGGGAGTGTCCTGTTTCAAATAATGCACCTTCTATTACACTGTGGGCTAGAAGAAGAAGAGTAGCTTATATTCGCCATCGAGTTCTCTGGAGTTCCTGCTCATCGGATTGTAGATATGCTAGAATTGTATATCCATTCCATGGTTTCCAATGGGGAAATTCGTCGTGGAGAGCTCGTGCGGTATCCGTTAGTTTGGATGAGGACCCATCTTCACTTCCGAATGAAGATGGTGAATCTGATGAGCTTATCTCGAAACGATTAGGGCCTGACAAGGTAATACTCAAAATTAATCTAAGGAGTTAATCCGCCCCCCCCCCCACCCAATAAATCGAAGAGTTATTGGTATCTGACATTATTCATGAACTAGTTGATTTGACCTTTGACATTATTGATGAATATTAGATATGTAACTTGTTTTTGTTAAGAATAAGAATCAAGCTAGTAAAGATTTAGTTTCAGTTTCTTTTTTATTGACTAGCAGACAAGAAAGACAAACTTTGTTCGATTTTATTTCTTAGATCTTGGCTCGAGAGGTATTATATGTTTTTTTAATAACAAACTTCGGTTTTTGGCATTCAATATTTTTATTACCTCTACATTTAGATGCATACATTATGAAAAGTTACTATTTTTGGTAATGAGATGAGAAAGACAGATACGGTCATGAAAAATGTCAACTACTATTATTTACACAAAAAGACATCTCATGTTACTAGAAGACAGTCAACTTGCTATGTTCTTCAATTTGCTTGTGTACGTTAATCATCTTTCACGTATTCTTTCTAGTTTATTCATTACTTAAGTTTGCATCTGGTGTATGCCAATACATCCATATGATTGTGGTGACATACTCAAAATTGCAGCTACCTTCTCTATGTAATGTTCAAGTGGAAATAAAAAAACTGCAAAATTTGTTCTCTAGGTAGCAGAGGTGGGGATAGTAGGATTATTTCCCCTAGTTCATAGCAACCTCCAAAGACTTTTTGTTGGACATTGAGGGTTTAAAACTATAGGACAGAAACTAGGAAATGCAGCAATTCTCAGTATTTTCTTGGCAATTTGCTTGCGTGCGATTCGTTAACCTTGTCGCCTCGTTAATCCGCTTCGTTGCATGTCACTTGGCTTCGGCGTTGTGGACTGACGCTCGTGTTTAGATACGTCACCCGATGGTTCGTTGGTTTGTCGAATCACCATGCCGAGCTGTGTTCAGGGACCTATAGGCAGTTTTATACGCCTACAGTGGCTCATTTGTAAGGGTTGGAACTTTTGGAGCCAAAACTCTGCCGGATTGAGAATTGGACTTGAACTTTCGGAGCTTTGAAGACTCGACTTCCAGATCTGGTTCTTAGCGATCGTCCACGCCAAATAAGACAGGAGTTCGAGAGAGATCAGATCTGAGATCTGCACGGTTTCCCTCCGGATCAAAGCTAGGCCTTTGACCCCGAGAACTAAAGGCTATTATTTCCTTGGTGAAATAGTACCCTCGGCTGTTATTTCCTTCGTGAAATAACACCCGTCATACCGTGTAGATCCGACCAGATCTAGATCACGCGGTGGTCCACGGATTAACCCCGGCGCAGGCAAAGAACCCACAAAAGCGAGTGACCGCAAAACAGGAGCTCGCGATTCGTTCTACATAAAAGGAAAGTTGTAATTTTTATTTCTTTTGTTAATTTCGTTGTAACCGGATCTTATAAAAAGACCGGATCTTTGTAATCGATAAACAATTACTAAAGAGTGT
>NW_017972604.1:0-2889 GCF_001876935.1 Asparagus officinalis
AGGCAATCGGTCATGTGAACAATAAGTACGCAAGACTCACCAGAGTACTAGGTGGCTGCACTGTCATGTACAGGGATGAGCCTCCCCATTCCCCACGACGTGAAGAGAAAGAGCACAGTGTTTGAGTCAAAAGTCGGTGATGTTGAGGAATTCATTATAACTTTTTTTTGATTACAACAAATTCGAAAGAATAATCTTTTTATAAGAATTTTTCTACACAACAAAGCGAAAATTATAACTTTTGGGAAACAAACACAAAAATCGTCTATCGATCTTTGTTTTCGTGGGACTTTGCCTGTGCCGGGAACGCTTTGGCTCCCCTCATCGGAAGCTAGTGGTGGGTCTAAGAGGGTAGCTCGTGAACAAGATGAGGAAGTTTCGTCATCTTCGAAAAAACTTAATCAAACTGTGAAAGTGAAGAAAGCTGAAAACATCATGTGGGATGATGAGCTTGATGATTTCCTCATTCCTTTCTTGGCCAATGAAGCTAGGAATGGTGGAAAGTGTGACAAGAGTATGCGGTCTAGGGCATTCAATAATGCGGCTAAAGCATGTACTGAAAAATTCCATCAGTTATTTACCAAGGACAATGTGGGAAACCACTATAGAACTCTTCGGAATCGTTATCTAGACATGCAAAAATGTCATGAAATCAGTGGCGCCGGTTGGGATGAAGAAACAAAAACAATAACACTTGATCCAAGTGTTTATAGCACATGGGCAAGGGTAATAATTTCTTAATTTTCTGCTTTTAGATTTAATTTTATATTGTTTCCACTACATGTATTTGATCCCATGAAGTACATCCTATACACATCACACAACATGTGTATCTGCAGCTGCTGCAGATACACACACTGTGTGTGTATCTGCAGCAGCTGCAGATACACATGTTGTGTGATGTGTATAGGATGTACTTCATGGGATCAAATACATGTAGTGGAAACAATATAAAATTAAATCTAAAAGCAGAAAATTAAGAAATTATTACCCTTGCCCATGTGCTATAAACACTTGGATCAAGTGTTATTGTTTTTGTTTCTTCATCCTAACCGGCGCCACTGATTTCATGACATTTTTGCATGTCTAGATAACGATTCCGAAGATAGTTCGCATCAAGCGGAGGCCTTGTCGGTTGTTTGGTTCAAAAGTCGGTTCTGTTGAGGAATTCATTATAATTTTGTTTGATTACAACAAATTCGAAAGAATAATCTTTTTATAAGACTTTTTCTACACAACAAAGCGAAAATTACAACTTTTGAGAAACAAACACAAAAATCGTCTATCGATCTTTGTTTTCGTGGGACTTTGCCTGTGCCGGGAACGCTTTGGTTCGTGGACCGCCGAATCACAGATTGTGAAGAGGGGGTTGACTGATTCTGACTTCGTTTATCGAAGCGAGAAATTGAAACGATATCTTATCGAAGTAAGATAGTTGTTCTTCTTAAAATCAAGTCAAAGCTTAATTTCAAGGCGTTGCAAGAAAACTCAAATCTGCTCTCTCTGCTCTGGAATGCTCATAAAAATGCTCCATCCTCGTCAGAAATGACCCTAGGGGGGTATTTATAGCCTCAGGGGTCTGCAACTGAAAAAACTCAACAAATGACGACATTAGTACGGCGAGACAGTGTTTACTGTCTCGCTGGGCGAGACAGTGTTTGCTGTCTCGACCCGCGAGATAGTAAATTTGCTGTCTCGCTCAGCGAGACAGTAAATGCTGTCTCGGAAAATGGCAGTTTCTCGCTGTAACTGTTCTCTCACGTTTCAAACTTCAGTGTTTGCTGTCTCGACCCGCGAGACAGTAAATACTGTCTCGCAAACAGTAACCGCAGGCAGTTTTCATTTTAACTGCCTTCCCACGTTTCAAACTCCGTTATTTTGGCAGTTATTCACGTGATTTTTGCCCACGATGTTTCTCACGTCCCTTGGCAGTTAATGGACACGTGTAGGGCAGTTATCAAGGTAGTTTTGACCATTTCAAAGCTGTCTCGCTGGCGAGACAGTGTGATGTTGTGGGTTGGATGAGTTATTTTGGATAGAAAAAAAATACATTTTGTTGAATATTTGGGTGAATTTGAACTTTAATGTAGGCTTTGATTTATTTTACTTGCTTTTGTTGTGGGTTGGATGACTAAACTTTATTTTTAGTTATGATGTTGTGGGTTGGATGAGTTATTTTGGAAAAAAAAATTTGATGTCAAATGAGTGACATCCTTGCTAGTTGTCGTGATGAGAAGATATGACTTTCTCCTTTAATTTTCAAAAATGGTTAATTGTGGATAGACATCTTGTACTATCGCCCACTTGCAAATAGACCCCGTCATTGAACCTTTTTTGTTCAACATGTTTATTTTTAAAAATCAATAGTTTGTTAATTTATTGGATTAAAGAACTTCTTAATAGAATATATTGATCATAACAATTTGTTGTTTGTTTGTTTTTATTTTGGGTTTTTTCTCTTTTTAGAGAGGTAACTTTACCTATGGTAACATGATCATTTGAGTAGGGACCACACAATAACCACTTTTTAAAGTTTCAATTTGCAAACAAAACAAGTGTTTTATGATTCCAATGGATTCAAAAACAAACAATGAAAAGTAAAAAAGTGAAAGTGATGAGGTGGACAACAACTTTCCAAGTTGCGTCATAAATACATAATTTTACCAACAAGAACCAAACGGCCCCTAAACTCATTATCCAATTGAAGGGGACATCTCACTTGTCCCCTCTATTGGTCCTATATTTTTGGTCCTTGAGGAATTTTTCATTCCAAATATATGGTGTACACTTCCGAATTTGAGAACATCGCATAACACAATTCATGTCGATTTTATAAACAATCCAATACCCCTAATAATTCATGACAATTTTATAAAGCTTATCCATAAC
>NW_017972605.1:0-72131 GCF_001876935.1 Asparagus officinalis
GTTGACCTAGGGTTACGCGTTGACCGGCGTCCACCCTAGGATTTTGATTCGTCAAAGGTTGACTTTTGGTGCAACCCGTTGACTAGGGTTGACCTTGGGTTACGCGTTGACCGGCGTTCACCCTAGGGTTTTGGATCGTCATACATTGCTTTTTGTCGCAACGCGTTGACTGGCGTTGACCTAGGGTTACGCGTTGACCGGCGTTGACCCTAGGGTTTTGAGCGTCAAACTTTGACTTTTTGTCGCAACGCGTTGACTGGCGTTGACCTAGGGTTACGCGTTGACCGGCGTTGACCTTAGGGTTTTGAATCGTCAAACGTAGACTTTGGTCGCAACGCGTTGACTGGCGTTGACCTAGGGTTACGCGTTGATCGGCGTTGACCTTTAGGGTTTTGAATCGTCAAACGTTGACTTGTGTTGCAACACGTTGACTGGCGTTGACCTAGGGTTACGCGTTGACCGGCGTTGACCCTTAGGGTTTCGAATCGTCAAACATTGACTTTGGTTGCAACGCGTTGACTGGCGTTGACCTAGGGTTACGCGTTGACCGGCGTTGACCCTAGGGTTTCGAATCGTCAAATGTTGACTCTGGTTGCAACGCGTTGACTGGCGTTGACCTAGGGTTACGCGTTGACCGACGTTGACCCTAGGGTTTCGCGCATCGAATGTTGATTGGTGTCGATTTTCATTAAGACATCCAATAATCGACGAAAACGGGCAAATTCGGGCCTAACATAGGCGTACGGGGACAAAACGAGACCCGAGACACCCGTGGGTGTCTCAACCTTGGCCGAGACACCCTTGGGTGTCTCGGCCAAGGCCGAGACACCCTAGGGTGTCTCGGTTCTAGGGCCGAGACACACCCCCCCCATTTGCTTTTTTTTTCTTTTGTTTGTTTCCTTTCTTGTTTTGGCTTTATTACCTCTTTTGTTTTCCCCCTTCTTTTCAAATTTTCAAAAAGATTCCCTCTCAAACTCTTAAACTCCTTCTTCTTCCTTCCCTCCATACACCATTGTTTCCTTTCTTTCAAGAACTCAAAACCCATAAACTCCATAAAGAAGTTTCGGGTTTTGGTGTTCTCTCCTTGGCCGAAAATACCCTCTCCTCCAAGCTAGGGTTTCATCATCTTCAACCTCAAGAAGAGCCTCTTGATTTGGTAATTTTTGAAAAGATTATAGCTTTATGCTTGTAATGGGGATACAACATGAACCTATATGCCAAGATCATAACTTTTCATTCTAATGATGATGGGTTGTGAGTATGGACCAAAATTTGGGGGTTTTATGCAAACATGCAATATGGCCGAATTTGAGGGGCTTTTGTGCAAAAGTGGACTGAAATTTGTAGGGGTCTTTATGTAAAATGGGACTGAAATTAGGTTTTGGATTGCATGTCCATTTGGTCGAAAATATGAGGGGTGCTTTATGCAAGAAAACCAATGTTTTTTGAGGGGTTTATTTGCAATTTGCAAAAAGGCAACCCACAAAGTGTAGAGGTGTTTATTTGCAAAAGGGCTGAAATTTAGGGCTAAAATTCCAAAAGTTTAGACCACAACCCAATAACCAAAGTTTTGATAAGGGCATGTGGACGTAAAATTGAAATTTGTGAAGGGGTTTATTTGCAAGTTTGGCTTCATTTTACAAAAGGGTTTATTTGTAAAATTAACCCTGCACCCTCAATCTACTAAAGTGGATGAGCTGGAGGCTCGCCTTAACGCAATCGCCAACCGAAGCGAGCTCCGGGAAGAGGGAGTTGTGCGGCCTTACCCTGCTGAGTGGGATACAGCTCCCTACCCACCGAAGTTTAAGGCCCCTACCTTACAACCGTTCGATGGTACAGGATCGCCAAATCAGCACATTTACTACTTCAAGTCCCAAACTGGGGATGTAGTAGCAAACGACGCCATCCTGACCAGGCTGTTCATCGGTACCCTTAAGGGTGTCGCCTTCGAATGGTTCATGAAATTGCCTGCCGGATCTATTCAGAAATGGGTAGACCTGGAAAGGCTATTCTTGGCCAGATTCTTTGAGGACGACACGGAGGTCTCGGTCCCAACTCTTCTTGCCACTAAGCAAAGGAAAGGAGAGTCCATCAAAACCTATGTGGAGAGATTCCGCAGCATGGCATTGCGATGCCCCTCAGGTATGACCCAATCAACTCTGGTTGAAACTTGCAGGCACAACCTGCAGACCCAGCTCCTTGCTCAAATGGGGGTGGCAGAATGTCGCTCCTGGAGACAACTAGTCTCACAAGGAGAACAAGCTGAAGAAATAGTGGCACGGGTCAAAGCCGAAGAAATGCCACAACCCAAGCCGCAGCAGCAAAATCAGCAACGCAACCAGAACAACGCCCAACGGTCTAAGGGGAAGGAGACCTTGGCGGCCGACTACACGCGAGTTCCACCGCCGAACAAGCAGGGCAAAGCGCCAAATCAGCAAAGAGCGCCCAAGCAGTATTCGTTCAAAGAGGAGCACGTGGATACATTATTCCAATTGCTTCGAAAGAACAACAAGCTGCAATTGCCTGAGGTCAGGAAGCCGGATGAAGCAGGGAAAGTAGATGACCCCAGCTATTGTCGTTATCACAGATTCCTTGGACATCCTACCAAAAAGTGCTATGTCTTCAAAGACATCTTACAGAATCTGGTGAACGCTAATGTGCTCACACTGAAGCCAGAGCAGAAGACCGTATCTACTAATATGATAGCGGTCCAATTTGGTGATTTTCCCCCGGTAGTAACGACGGACGGCGTCGTCCCCATTCGCAAGGGAGAAATACGTCTGAAGAATGCTGACTTGCATAGTCAGAAGGACAGGGGGTTGGTGCCCCTCACTACCCCAAAAGGGGAAATCATGTGGGTCCATCCTGATCTGCTGGGAGATCAACAATGGACGAACACCCCGTCCAAAAAGAAGGGAGGCAAGGCTAAGTCTTCCAACATGATTAGCCCCTCCATTACTGAAGATGATGACCACCTCAAGCCTCTTACTGATTCAGAAGAGGAGAGGATTGTTCTAGCGGCATACCCAGAAGGCAATCCTGGCACTCGGTCAGGAAAAGCTTACCTGAGAGATTATGGCCAGAACGCTCCAGAGGTCGTGGAACAGCCCCAAGACGCTGGGGGTTCTGTTCCGAAAAAGCCAGTAGACAAAGGAAAACAGAAGGAGCTCCGATTCCACAGAAATCTCCACCAGGAAACTGGAGAGTCGAGCGCTCCCTTCCAATTCAACGTCATGGCGCAGCTGGCCAACATACCGGCCAGGATTACTTTATATGAGCTCCTAAGGTTATCCAAAACTACCAAGGAAGCTCTGATTGAAGCCCTGAAGAATACAGAGAGCTTCATCACCCAAGTCACCCCGGCTCCCGAAGCCTCTGATGATCAAACGTGTCTACAATGTCTGCAAGCGGCGAGGAGTCTACCCTGCATATCGTTCACGCAAGAAGACATGCAGGTCAAACATGAACATGACCGACCACTGTACTACACAGGATATATCGGATCCTCCGAAATCAGTCGTGTTCAAGTTGACCCGGGCTCAGCACTCAGCATCATGCCCTACAGGGTCATGCAGGTCCTAGGGATTCCCATGCACCGGCTGCACACCACCCAGACTACAATCTTCGGGTTCAATGCAAACAGTACCCGACCCCTGGGAAAGATTAAACTCAGATGCCAGATCGGAGATCTCAAGTCTGAGGTAGCATGCTACATCATAGATGCGGACACGTCCTACAACCTTTTGCTAGGACGACCATGGATACATGCAAACCGCATTGTCCCATCTACTTTGCATCAGGTTATGAAGTACGCCAATGACAAGGGCGAAGTCAGAACCTTGATCGCAGAGAAATACCCCTTCCGAGGAGTAGAAAACTTCCACACCGACTCCGTCTTCTATTTGGAATCCCAAGAGAAAGAAGATGTGGACAGCGGTAATGAAGCTGACATCGAGCCAGACCCCGATGAAGATTGTCCTTGGGAGTTAAACTTTGATGTAATGGGTCAGGGTGAGAGTAATAATGATGTACCGAGTGGGGGCGAGTGGTGCATTAATGAAGATTTCATTTTAGCGTACTTGTCTGATGTCTCTCTTAACAATAAACAAATAGAGAATGATTCTAGTGCAGGTACCAACCCATGGCACGTACTGTGCACCGAGGCGTCACTCACCTTACCAATCCAGTCATCTTTCGCTTCGGATGAAGAAGTGGAGGACGCACAGAAGGCTTTCTTCAAAGTCCCATCCAAAAGGAGAGGGCAGAAGCCGATCTGTTTTGGTAAAGTCAAATCCGAACCACTCCAACGTGAAAGTTCGGAAGAAGACGATGGGGTCCCCCAATTCCATTACCATGAACCCAATTCTAAATACTTAATGAAACGAATGGGGTATAATTTTAATGAGAAACAGGGCCTGAACTTCGGGAAGGGAAGACGAACACCGATCCGGATGTCTCTCACTCCTGAAGGAAAACCTCCGGATTATTATCAAAAAACCGGAAGGGGCGTGGGTTACGTCACACCTCCCCCCGTCTCGGAAAACGAAATCAGTAATTACTTACGTCATGACCAGTCATCTGGAATATCGTCATACGAGTCCGACGTCAGTATTGGACCCTTCTTTAAAAACTTGACTGTGAACATGGTTTCAACAAGTCATCCAGACGAAGACGCAGGGGGTGACGAGGAATTATTGGAATCGACTGATGATCCTTGGATCAAGCGTCTCAATATCCTGTGGGATATGCGTTTCGAACAACGTGAACCACCCACTGAAGATAAAGTGATCCAAGTCAACATGGGAGATGAGTCTGACCCCAAGCCCATCTTTATAGCCGAAGACCTATCATCCACCGAGAAGGAAGACCTTATATCTCTCATCCGAGAATATATAGATGTCTTCGCTTGGAACTATGAAGATATGCCTGGCCTTGACCCGAAGGTTGCCGTGCACCGTCTCAACATTGATCCGGACGCAAAACCCGTTAAACAACAACAACGTAGGTTTCGTCCAGAGATCATGGAATCAATCGAGTCAGAAGTTAAAAAGCTTATAGACTCAGGTTTTGTGAGGGAAGAACAACACCCAGATTGGGTAGCCAACATTGTTCCAGTTCCTAAGAAGAATGGTAAAGTCCGGATATGCATCGATTTCCGCGATCTTAATGCCGCCTGTCCAAAGGACGAATTCCCACTTCCTATCACGGATGTTATGATCGACAACACCTGCGGGTATGAACGGATGTCTTTCATGGACGGATTCTCTGGGTACAATCAGATCAAGATGCACCCGGACGACGAGAAGCACACTGCCTTTAGAACACCACTGGGGGTATATTGCTACACAGTGATGCCCTTCGGCCTGAAGAATGCAGGTGCAACTTATCAGCGTGCAATGAACACGATCTTTCACGAACACCTCCGGAAGAAAATCGAGTGCTACGTTGATGACATAGCGGTAAAGAGCCAATGCAGAGACGATCATCTTGCAGATCTGAAGACCATGTTCGAAATCATGCGAGCACATCAGCTGAAGATGAATCCGACAAAATCATTTCTCGGAGTTTCAAGTGGAAAATTCCTGGGATTTATTGTTACATCCAAAGGAATCTCTCTTGACCCAGAAAAAGTGCGTGCCATCCAAGACATGCCACCTCCGAAGAATCTCAAAGAGCTCAGAGGTTTGCAGGGCAGACTGGCCTACATTCGAAGATTCATCTCAAATCTTTCAGGGCGTTGCCAACCTTTCTCTAAACTCATGAAGAAAGGAGTATCCTTTGTTTGGGATGGAGAGTGCCAAAGAGCATTCGATGAGATTAAGAAATATCTTACTCAACCGCCAGTTCTCGTGGCCCCGATATCAGGAAAACCATTCCTGTTATATGTGAGAGCCATGGATCATTCCCTTGGAGCTTTGTTGGCCCAGAACAACGATCAGGGTCAAGAACAAGCCATCTATTACCTGAGCCGGACTATGATGGGAGCCGAACATCGGTACAATCCGGTCGAAAAAGAATGTCTCGCTTTGGTATTCGCAATTCAAAAGATGCGACATTACCTAGTTGGACAGACAATTCACGTCATTTCCAAAGTAAATCCTTTGAGAGTACTGATGACGAAACCATCATCTCTGAATTGCCGGCTTGCAAAATGGGCCATTCTCTTGTCACAGTACGACATGCAGTTCATGCCCCAAAAGGCGGTCAAGGGTCAAGCACTGGCAGACTTCTTAGCCGATCATCCAGTATCGGGAACGTCTAAATTGTATGAGGAATTACCTGACGAGGTTGCTGAAGCTTGCGCTACCCAAGAAGCTACGCAAGTGTGGAAGTTATTCTTCGACGGTGCATCCAGAGCAAATCCTCATGGAGCAATCACCGCGGGAGTAGGAGTAGTGCTAATCTCTCCAAACGGCCATGTAATCCCAAGGGGATTTTCCTTAATCGAACCTTGCACCAACAACGTAGCCGAGTATAACGCTCTGCTATTAGGCATGCAATTTGCTGAAGAACTTGGTATTCAGCATCTTGAAGCTTACGGTGACTCTCAGCTCATCGTTAATCAAGTTCGAGGAGAATATGAAGCACGTCATGAGGATTTGATCCCGTATTACTTTGCAGTGCTAGAGCAGGCTCAAAAGTTCGAGGGCTTCTTTATCGAATACGTGCCACGAGCTCAGAATGCTTACGCAGATGCTCTAGCCTCCTTGGCAACCTCATTAGCGTTGCCACCGAAGACTGAAACAACGATTCCAGTCGCGGGACGGAAATTATATTTTTCTAAAATTCCTACAGAAGAAAACCTAGACGAGACACCGTCAGAAGAAGTCTGTACAACTTCTATGGAGTTTGAATCCAGGGATTGGCGATTCCCGTACATCGACTATGCCGTATATGGAATTCTACCCGATGATCCTAAGGAAGCGGCCTCTATCAAACGAAAGGCCCTCCGATTCTATTACGACGCAGTCTCTCAAGTCCTGTATCGTAAATCGCATGATGGAGTTTTGCTTCGATGTCTCTCCCGGAAAGAAGCAAAAGAGGCCCTCAAGGAAGCTCACGGCGGAATGTGCGGAGCTCATCAGCCTGGAGCTAAGTTAGGAGATCGCCTCCGACGCATCGGCTATTATTGGCCGAAGATGTTTTCAGACGCGGTTGACTATGCTAAACGTTGTCACGCGTGCCAAATTCATGGGGATTTCATCCACCAGGCGCCAGGAAATTTACACCCCACATCAGCGACTTGGCCATTCGAAATGTGGGGTATGGATATCGTCGGACCGATTTCCCCTCCGACATCCAAGGGACACCGGTTCATTCTAGCCGTGACCGATTATTTCTCCAAATGGGCGGAGGCAATCCCGTTGAAAGAAGTCAAGACTTCAAACGTGATCAAGTTTATCAAACATCACGTCGTCTACCGTTTTGGAGTCCCGAGGCGAATAGTTCACGACAACGGGACACAATTCGTCAGCTTTGGGTTCCAGAGATTCTGTGACAGATTCAGAATCCAAAGTGTTGCATCTACGGCTTATTATCCGCCAGCAAATGGTCTTGCAGAAGCCTTCAATAAAACCATAGTGAAGCTTCTCAAAAAGTTTGTTTCTAAAAGCCGGCGCGATTGGGATGAAAGACTGGGTGAATGTCTTTGGGCTTACCGTACTACAGTAAGGACCTCCACAAGAGCTACGCCATTCTCTTTGGTATATGGCTGCGAGGCGGTACTACCATTGGAAATTCAGATTCCTTCTCTGAGAGTCGCTATCACAACTGGACTAACAGAAGAAGAAAAGCATCAACGACGTCTGCAAGAACTTGAAGCCTTAGACGACAAGCGACTTCAAGCTCAACAACAAATAGAGTTGTATCAAGCCCGTATTTCCAAAGCCTACAACAAAAAGGTTAAGGAACGGATCTTCAAGAAAGGCGATCTAGTGTTGGCCAACAGACGACCCATGGTGATGACACACAAAACCAAAGGGAAGTTCAATCCTAAATGGGAAGGGCCCTTCGTAATAGAATCAGTCTATTCGAACGGAGCATACCGCCTCATCAATCAAGAAGGAGACAGGCTCATGATGCCAATTAATGGGAAGTTTCTCAAGAGATACTTCCC
The DNA here is from genome assembly GCF_001876935.1 of Asparagus officinalis. Lineage (NCBI taxonomy): Eukaryota > Viridiplantae > Streptophyta > Magnoliopsida > Asparagales > Asparagaceae > Asparagus > Asparagus officinalis. The sequence continues at coordinate 8,117 of NW_017972605.1, forward strand.
GTAAATCATGTAGCCCCCTAAACCCCAACCAAATCAGGCTGGGGGTTGCCTATTCATAGTGTAATTCTATCTTGTATTTCGTCATGTTAACACTACACCTCTGACGATTGTAATTTGATGGAATTATTCTGAATAAATGATAAAGGGAATTTCGATAACATTTGCATTATTTTCTATTGTCTTGAACCAGATTTCAATAAAAAGAGACGATAAAGAGCAAAAGTGATATCATTTTCATTCGATGTGGTTAATCCAAACACAAAATGAAAAAGATACAAAATTCCTTAATCAAAAACAGGTCAAGAGCTAAACATCAGGCTTCATTAACTTGAGGGTTTTTAGCCTAGACTTGAAAGCAGAGAGTTTCTCCCGGTGAGCTGCTCGAACTTGTTCCTCGATCTCCTTTCTGAGTTCTGCTTCAATAGGAAGAGTAGCAACAATGTCTTTACGAGTCTGCTCGGCTGCGTGGAGTGTACGGCAAAATTTCGTATAAATTTGGCCACTTTTATGCTCAAGCTCTTTTCTGACATCCTCATAGTGGGCCAATTGAGCTTTCTTCTGGTCCAACTCGGCCTCTAATCGAGCGATAGTCTCTTCAATATCACGAATATCAGAAGCAACACGTTTGATTTTAGCATATGCTTTAGAGTGTCGCTTCCTTAAAGTTGATATACGGGCTATTTTATCAGATAGTTCCTTGCGAAGATTCCCTGGGTGATGCGCTCTCGAGATTATCGCCAAGGAAAGAGCCGGCTCCACTTCAGAATCTAAATTGGCGCGCTGTAACTCCCTGAAAGCTGTCAATTCTGCCATCAAAAGAGTGATCCCACCCTGGCAGTGCTCAGTCCAGGATGCATCCCCTTTGGCCTTGATGTCGTCCAAACATTGGCTCAAGATGGATTTACAGTCTTCAAGAGAAGCCCCCTCAACACTGATCATACCAATAATTGTTTGCATCCAACGTTCCAGTTCATCAATTGATTTCTTCAGAGCTCCTGAGCGTGGAGGAGGAAGAGTTGGATAGATTGGATCCGTATGATCATCCTGAACACGTGTTGGAGCAACTTCAGAAGAAGGACCCTCTTCAGCCCCATCGTCTTCAGGAACTGAGGGGATCGATTGGGGCATTTCGTCCTCTCCGTCAGTAGAACGCTCAACGAGCGCAGACTTCATCGCATCCCCCATTATTTTGGCCCTCTTGGAATTCTTGGCCATGACAGGTATCCGCTTACGGATTCTCCTGTCATACTCACCTTGCTCAGCAGCAGAAAGAGCTTCCTTACCCGATCTTAAAGAACGAGGTGTAGGAACGGGCTCTTCTGCAGGAATCTCCTCAGTTGTCTTTTCTTCAGGAGAATCATCAATTGGCTTTCCCTCTTCAATTCCCGTAGGAACCTCTTCTTCAGAAGGTTCTACGGTGGACAAGTCTTTAGGAGCTTCAACGGCTCCGGTCGCTTCCTGTTCACAAGATAGGTATTCTTCCATCCCTGGTAGACGAGTACTCGCAGAACCGCTCCGTGAACGATACAATTCCCGAATCTCGTTTATACATGAAGTATAAACGTCATATTCCGGAATCCGAGAAGCTTCGGCAAACCACTGGCGGCAATCCATAACAGTAGAACAGCCGGGCGGTGAGTTGGGTAAAGTGAATTGCGCATGGGTTCCCCCGGCGGAGAAAAAGTACCATGCGCGAGCTCCTTCGTATAAATTCCCAATCTGAGCTAACGCCGGGTTAGGATTGCCAACATAGAGTTGGTCATATCCAAACTGTCTCGCGAACCGAGAAGGCATGTAAGGCTCGATTACGCACTTCTCCCGTGAGCGATAGACCAGGTAGCCCAACCTGATCATAAGAAGCCAGCTGAAGGTACCCTCTTCCAAAGAAGACGAGCCTTCAAAAAGCAAATCCATGAAACGAGCATCCTTAACATCAGCCCCGTCAAAGTTAGGAGCACAGCAGAAAACCCGGTACTTATCTTCTCGGGATAGAAGCTGTCGAGCCCTGACTATATAAGAACTAGTCCACGTGGCCGACTCCAATCTTTGTACGAAGGGAGTATAAGCATCATCCCCTTCATGCACTCCCGTCATTAATGAAGGGCAATGCAACACGAACCAGGCCATTAAATATGTGTATGGCACTGGTACACGTGGTTGAGGAGCTTTTCCAGCTTTCTTCTTAGCGGCTTTGACTCTCGAAGCACTGAGGAGTTCTGAAGTCAACACCCTCAGGCCATTCTGAATACAGCCAACCATAGCAGTAAGGAGGCTCACAGGTCTCCCATGCGCTAGCAAAACAGCTGGGTACACTACCTCAGCTAATATTGCCTCTATCGGTCTTGACGGTACCACGCACCGCTTCAACCAAATCATGAAGAAGCCTGCAAGCAGAGCCGTGTCAGAGATAGGAACTGTGGCTTGGTAGTGGAAATTTTCGAATTCGACACCAGCTTCAAAATCATCCTCGGTATGCTCTGTCTTATAGGTAGCACTGGAAGCCGTAATTCGAGCTTTGGCATCCTTAAGAGAGAGAACTGCAACGCGGTATACGGCTACATCTTTTTGGTTTAAATTCTGAAAGAGGTAGTCTGCCCACGTGGTATGCATAATGCCCCCTCCACGCATCCCAAAGACTTGGGCACATATGTGGAAGTGGCACATCAGCTCCCAGAAAGTAGCACAAATTTCCGGGTGCGCCACCTTCAGTAGAGAAAGTTCCTCGGTGGTGGGAATGAACTCCTCGTAGGGCATTTTTCCAAGCGACAGCCCCGACACTGCCTGCATCTCATGAAGAGCAAAACCTAACTCTCCAGCAGGCGTAAAGAATGTGCAGCTGTCAGGGTTATATTTCTCCAACATAGCGAAGAAATTATGAAGACTCTGCACGACTCCCTGTCGTGTAGCTAACACCGGAATTGTGAGACCCGATTGAGTGAGCGAGTCCTTAAGCTCTTCAAGAACAAAGTCAACCATACGGGTCCACCAACCTCCTTCTCCGGAACAGATCCATCCAGGAGATCTGAACGTCTGGGTAGAGAATTCACCCTGAGTTGCAAGGAATTGGCGAATAAAGATGTTCGCTGGACGTGGCATCTCCTGAACCAGCTCCTTCTTCTCAAACAAACCAGGTCTTAACCCCTTTAGTTGCCCCCCGATTTGCGTACGAGCTCGCCGACCAAATCCAAGCGACACATTCTCCTTCTCTTTTACTATGTCGAAGGTCAAGCCCCGACGGCAGCTCACATTCAGAAAGTAGGAGAGAGGGTACATCCTCTTCATGCTAGGGAGAAATAAAAAGCGATTATCAACTCTCCGCAGCAGCTTTGAGTCTTCCATACATGTGAGATGATCATTAGCTGGCATGCGATCTCCAAATATGAACGCTGGTTTAGGAAACTGGGCACGGCCGACAGGGGTCTCCAAGTCCAAGTCAGTTATCAAAATCCTGAGAGTAGAGCATTGAGGGAATTTAATCATTTCCGCTCTTTCCGAATCAGGAAAAGTACACAATGGAATTTGGTTCTGAAGACTGAATATTTCATTCGCGTCAGGTCCCCCGATGTACCCAAAATGATGCTCTTGTGAAAGTGGCACGTTTGGGAGAAGTACTGCACAATCAAAAGCAGAAGTTAGCGGCGAGCTATCAACATAAAGGCATAGCCTGAAACATAAAGGGTTAAAGGCTCATGTCGAAATCTCCAACGCGAAGGTCGAACCTCGTGTCAGAAATCTCCAACGCGAAGGTCGAACCTCGCGTCAGAAGCCTCAAACGCGAAGGTCAACCTCGCGTTGAAAAACTTGAACGCGAGGGTTGAGACCCACATGGGATCCTAACCCCGCGTTTTCATTGAGTTGAAACGAGTCATCTTCCTCGTTATCAAGAACCCATCTAGGGTTTTCAGAGAACTTGCCAAGGCAAGTTATTTCGGGTGGCACTCACCACGACAGGGAAGCCCCCGCAGCAGCGGTGACGACGACGATGTCCCCGCATGAACAAGAGCGCCGCCAGCGTCCTCAGCCGACGGCACTTCGGAAGTCGCTCCGGCGACTTTCTTGGAGTTTGAACCTCTTCTCCGAGGCGCCATTGATGCAGTCGGTCGGAGGAAATTCCTTTGAGTGAGGGAGACGAAGACCGTCGGAGATCTCACCGGAATCAAACGAGAATTCTCGTTCTTGAAAATAGTCGAAAGTCTTGAAAGTCAAGTGACTTTTGATATGACCACTCAGGTCTATTTATAACAGCCACCAAGCTGTTAAGATGGCACAGGATTCTAGGAATGAATCCCAACCATCTTTCAAAACGCGAAGCTCACATCCGCGTTCAAGTTTCCCAAATGCAAAGCCCAAGCCAACGTCACAAGGCCTGAGCCTCGCGTTTCAAATATTAAACGCGAGGATCACCTCAGCGTTGCAATTCTTTTAAATGAAGAATATGCACTGGTAAGCCTACTTAACAGAGTGGTAATCAAAACCTCTGTATCTCTTCAGCAGAATTCAAATTCTCATTGGGCTAATACTACACCCCAAAATCCACTTATCAATTCTCAAAAAATAGAATGATAAGTCTCCAACTCATTGTCGATTTATTGGCTCTTCCTCAGCAGAACAATAAATAACTCGTTTTCAGTGGGGTAATAAACTCCCCCAAAATCTTGATCAAATCACAAGTCTTATAACTCATCACTCCGATGATAAAACACATAGCAGTTCTCCCCTGTGAGACGCTATAATATTCTTTCCCCACATACAGTCACGTTAAAATCACACCTCTGACAAATCGCTCGAAATAAATAACATCATTGGGTACAGTTCGCTTAGAACAATCTATGCAGACTGAACTGTGCTATTCCATCTGTTTGGCAATTTCTGGAATTGTCTGAAAGAAAGAGCTAATGTGTCTTCTTACATGTCATCATCTTGAACAAAAAGTAAACAATCGCTGACAATTTCAGATAATACAGTATTCTTATCATTGTCGACTTTCCTAGCTCTTAATGACTTTCAGCTGATAGACGGATCATAAATTGCTCCTACAAGGTACTGGGAGATTATCTCACGCTGCCCTCCATCTAAGTCAGTATGATATCGCACAGTATTCTCTTCCGTCAACGGTTAAGATGAGTAGCACTGCTACGTCATCTAGACCTGACCAAAATAATTAAAATTCCTCTAGTGAAGACTATCCGCTCTGGCCACACGCTTGCAATAGCCCGATTCATGGTGTAAAAAGTTTATCCTTCCGCAAATAGTATGGCTACGATCGCCCAAGGATTGGTATATGCATCATCCTGCTAATAGCTTGAAGACAATCTTTACAAGCAGTTAAGACCTCCCTCTGATAGATCTCTCTCTCAGTGGTATATCAAGAAGGATACATAAGATTCTATCACCAATCTAGAGACAGTAGTTTCTTGCATCTTAAGTTCCGAAGTCTTCACGCTAACATGTGTTCATGGGAGCGTGTATTCGGTTTCATAGGTTATTGTCAGCTGTCCTCTGAGGCAGTTTGAAATTTCTAAGAGTTGTCGCATTACAAATTGGAGTAATAGTATGAGAGGTCGTCTGCATGATCGCGAGGAGCCTAATTGTGGAGGTCATTATTTCTAACTCAGACAGCGTTAATTTTAAGGAGATGCCGCGAGCGTCGACTAGTCTGGAGGGTTGCAGTGCATGAAGGTTGGCTGTATACAATAGAAAAACAGATATTGTAATTATGAATATGATGAGCAACAGTTAAATATATGAAGAAGTGATCTGACCAACATTCATCACTGTTAATGTCAAATGTGTGATGTAGTAATGTATGTTAGTTATTATTATCTAGGTCATGTTAAGTAAGATGATGGATAATAATATATGATATATAGTTGAATAGCCTCCCTGAGTATAGTGTCCAATCAATGCATTAATGTGAGTTATTCATTCATAGAGATCGCAGATCATGAAAGAACCTATCGAGTACAGCTAAGAGCAACGCCATACGAGGTTATTAAGATACGAGGCAACGCAAATTTTATAGGATTACAGAGCATGTAGGTTTCGTAGTTGCTCTGTGAACACTATTACTTCCGAGTGTTTCGCTCGTACTATGAGAGTAAATAGAATATAGGATGGCACGCCAAATTTCACTTCTCTTGCCGTTAGTTCCAGTCAATCCATGACGGCTTTGTGCTTACGAATAAAACTTCCAAAAACATAGTAACGACTAACTGACACATTCTGTTGGTAAATAAAAAGATGTCTGACACTTACTTGGTAGAAGAGTCAGCTATACAATATCGCTCAGGAAATTCTGTGCTTCGAACTATAACCAGGTGCTGTCCCGCGAAGCGGAATCAGTAGAGCGGATTGGACGGTTCTATGATCTTCTCGTTTCGAGTGTTGACGCTCACGAAGCGTACTGTTAAATCTGACGCTCTTTTGTCAGCTAGTCCGGTTCTAGCGCCTCTCGGTGTATCACTTCAGCGACCTGAAGACTAGCCAAAGTGGACATGATCTGCGGCTGAAGGTCACTATGACCCATGGTCTCGAAGCGTTGTAATTTCGCCTCCAAACGAAGGATAATCTCTGAGCAGCGTTCGAACCATCGAGTTTCGCCCACACTCCTGACCCCGTTTAAGCCTGCTTCCAGCAGAGGTCGAAAGGAGTTCAAAGTTCCTTGACCATTCATCAAGGACTCGACTACCGTCTTCGCAAGACTGTTTAGGTACACCAAGGAGATTTGGAGGAATTTAGGTGCATTAGCGAGACTGACAATTGCACCTGAAGATACCCCTTCAGCAGCTGAGATTGAGGCGTTAAGATGATGACTAGCAGGCGATCCAGGTGCTGAAGCTGCAGAGGCGATTGAAATGTTCAATTGCGAAGGGCTTGAGGTCAAAGCCATCAATGCTTTCGCTTGAGAAGAGCTAGGCCCAGCCTCCGTTGGGGTGAGTGAGATCTTCATCACCGCTTTTGGTGAAGCAGCTACTACAGAAGAGTCAGGCAGGGGTTGCTCTTGCGGAGGGGCTGATACCTGCACGAGCTGTTGTTCCGGAGGAGGAGTAGCGGCAGTGGTTTCAGGCAACGCTACAGGCGGAACAGTCGCCGTAGGAGAACCAGGTAAATGTTGCTCTTCTAAAGGAGCCGACACTTGCGCAGGTTCTTGCTCTAAAGGAGCAGCTGAAGTAGTCCCGGGAGTAGGTGAACCTGCACGAAAAAACGGTCGGAACGCAGAAAAAGCATGTGGAAGAAGTCGAAACAAACCAAGCTTACCGGTAAGATAAAAAGGAGTATAACCTGATGCTTTATCAGACGGGACCTTGGGAGCATCATCATCAAAAGTGGTGACGTCATCGAGGGAATCATGCTCATCGTCATCTTCACCTTCACCTGACACGTTGCCAACATCAGCGTCCTCATCACCTCTATCTCTGTCAACTGCATCACCAGCTGGGGAGTCGTCATAGTCAACTCGCTCCTCATCACCCGGAACAGCTGAAGACTCCGGAAGACTTGCACCAGCGGCTGGTCTTTTCATAAGTCCCGTTGTAGGACTAGGCATTAAATCATCAGCTTGTGACATTAATGCTGAAGGAGAAGGAGGTGGATTATCTTCGAGACCCCCTGGCTCCAACGCAGGAGACCTAGGAAGATCCATCACCGGAGCAGATTCTGCATCTGCAACCATTAATTCATCTTCTTCGTCCTCAGGAGGATGATAAGAAGAACCTTCGCCCGACAGAGCTGGACCATGAGAACGAAGTCCCGCTCTATGCGGCAGGCCAGCCACAGATGATTCCTGTGGTTCGTCATCTTTAGCAGCTTTAATGGCCTCAGCCATCAACTTGGATTTTTGTTGGCCTCTGGGGGGAGAATCCACCAGCAACTTTCGACGGATCTGCTTATCATACTGGCCAGCTTCATCAGCAGAAAGTTTTCTTTTCCCCGCTGCTCTTGTCATAGGAGGATCAGCCGCTCGTTGTTCTTCCACTGGAACGGGCTCAGCTCCTTGTTCCTCTTCCTGTTCGGCAGGCTGACTCTCGATGGATAGAAACTCATCGATCCCCCTCAAGCGAGACGTCTTAGACCCCTTTCTTGAATTATACATATGCCTAATGTCCTTCAGGCAAGATGTATTCAAGTTGAAGTTGGGAGTCTGAGAAGCAGCGTAATACCAATTGCAGAAGCTGATGGAGGTATAGGAATTAGCAGTTTTGTGGGGAAGCTTGAAGATGGCTTTGGTACAACCTGCCACAGAATAATACCAAGCCCTGGCTCCTTCATATAAGTTGGCTATAACTGAGAGTTGAGGACGAGGGTTCCCGACATACAACTGATCATACCCAAATTGGCGAGCGAACCTGTAGGGTTGGTAAGGCTCGACGAAACAGTTGGCGCCTTGTCGAAAGATCAGGTAGCCTGGCCTGATGGATAAAAGCCAATGGAAAACCCCCCCGCTCAGCTGAGTGAATCCATTAGGACCCGCCGTATCCTGATATTCTGCTCCATAGACACCGCCCTCGAAATCAGGGAAACAGCGGTAGATATGGAAGTTAGTGTCCCGTGCTAAGATTTGGCGGATCCTAACCATGTACCCCCCTTCCCATTTCGCGGACTCTAGTCGCTGCACAAATGGGATGAATGAGTCTCCCGGGGGAGAGGCTGCACTCATTATAGGAGGACAGTGGAGCACGTACCAAGCCATCAAATATGTATATGGCATCGGCACCCGGGGATTGGGAGTCTTGAAGGTCTTGTGGCCCTCAGACTCCACCTCTGTAACATCAACAAATTCAGAGGCCAACTCCCGTAATCCGTACTGAAGACAACCCACCATAGCGCTGAGGAGGCTCACAGGTCTCCCGTGTGCCAAGAGAACAGCCGGGTAGACCACCTCAATAGCAAGGGCATCGATCGGCCTGGTAGGAACGACGCAACGTTTGAGCCACAGCATCAAGAATCCAGCTAGCAACGCCGCGTCGGAAATTGGAATCAGAGCTTGATAATGAAAGCTCTCAAACTCTGTGTGAGCCGGGAAAACATCTTCCTTGGCCTCGTTAGTGTAATGGGAGGTAGCGTCGTCAATACGAGCCTGAACCTCCTCCAAAGTACTGGCAGGCAAGCGGGTCACTGAAGCTCCCTTAGTGGTCAAGTTATGGAATAAATATTCCGCCCAAGACACTTGCTTAATACCGCCTCCACGGACCCCCGTCAGCTGCATGCAAATGTGGAAGTGACACATGACTTCCCAGAGAGTGGCATAAATTTCCGGACTGGTCTTCTTTAAAATCTGGAGTTCCGCCGAGCCCGGAACGAACTCTTCATACGGCAAATCCCCGAGAATAAGACCCGAGACTTCGTGCATCTCGTGAAGGGCGAAGCCTAGCTCCCCCACAGGGGTGAAGAAAGTGCAACTATCAGGATTATACTTCTCCAGTATGGAGAAGAAATGAAAGTGGCTCTGGACGATCCCAAATTCAGTAGCCCGCACAGGAACCAGCAACCCAGCTTGAGCGAGGGGAGCTTCTAATTCCTTCAGAACAAACTTGGTCATCTGGGCCCCCCACCCCGCCGATGGAGAATGAACCCAGCCAGGAGTTCTAAATCCTTGCGCAGGGAACTCTCCCTTCTTTTCCAGGAATCTCTTAACGAAGGTCTTTGCCGGACTGGGTGCTTCGCCAAGGGGATACTCCTTAGCAAATAAACTCGGCCGTAAAGCTGTCACCTGCCGATTATAACCAACGGGGCGAACCCCATAGAAAGTCAGAGCTCCTAGAGCAACCCCATCTTGATCCTTAACCAGGGGCCAATCCATACGCCTCGGGACGGAAGCGCATTGGAAATAAGATAGGGGGAACATCCTCTCCATGTTGGGCAAGAAAAGGTTGCGTTCCTCAACTCTCCGCAGCCACTTATAGCCCCCATCATAAGCAGTGCTTGCGTTGAAGTCAACAAAGTCCCCGAAGAGATATCCAGGTTTGGTTATGGGCTTACGGCTTGGGCTTTCAAGTCGAGCGTCCGAAACCAATATCCTAAGAGTGTCGGAAGAAGCTTGGGTGATCAGTTCCATGCGACTCTTCTCCCTCATCCGGAAAACCGGGAGTTCTAAACGCGAGCTGAAAGTTATGTTCATGTCTGCACCACCTTCATGTCCAAAGTGGTGGCGAAAAAGAAGAGGCTCGCTGGTATGGCGCACTGCAAAAAGAAGAAAAGAGTTAGACAACTCAAAATCAAAGTTACAACTCAAAATCAAAGTTCAGACGCGAAGGTCGAACCCCGCGTCAAACAAGTTCAGACGCGAAGGTCGAACCCCGCGTCAAACAAGTTCAGACGCGAAGGTCGAACCCCGCGTCAAACAAGTTCAGACGCGAAGGTCGAACCCCGCGTCAAACAAGCCCAGACGCGAAGGTCGAACCCCGCGTGAGCGGTTTGCCAAAATCGGGAATCTGGCTCAAAGAGATGGGCTCGCCTAAACTGCTAGGCTCGCCTGATTTGAGCGGTTCGCCAAAAATGGGAACCTGGCACAAAAGGTTGATTCCCCCAAGCTTGAATAATAATTCAGGCTGTCGTGGGGGATGAGGGATTGCGCCTCGAGACGAGCGAGAGCTTTTCGTCGCCGCTGTTTGGATCTTTTTGAACGAGGAGCGTTCATGTCGACGACGGAGGCGTATTCTGCGTCGACACAAATGGTTGATTCCTCTTGCACAGGGGTCTGCGAGGATCGTTCATCGACCCATTCAGCAGCCCCTAGACCTGCATTCTCGAATCTCGGCTCGGCCTCAACTGGTTCGGGGGGAAAAGAACCCCCTGCCTCGGCTTGGGTAGATCCCTCAGGCTTGGTTGCCTCAGCCTCTTGGGGCTGGGCCACCCGCACGACTCTGCAACCATCGCGAGATGTATTGCTGCGAGAAGAGGACGATTGTAAGTACCCTTCGAATTTGATCACAAGGGACTCAACAGTAGTCCCTGCAGCAACTTCGTCAGACTGCGCCACCACCAATTCATCTGAATGAACGGATTCTCCCACTGTGGTCGCCATCTTCTGTAGGGTGAAAATTTGATTCTTCCGAAGAAAGGAGTTTCGTTTGTATTTATAAGAAAGCTTATTACAAACTAACAAATCAAATGTTTACAACAGAAGCAGAGGGAAGGCCCTCTTTGTTTTGTGTGGGGACTTTAGGTGGCGATAGGATGCCTCGCTCGGTGCTCGTGCCGAGTCTGCTTCCCTTGGACGATCCGATCGAAGTTGCTGCCGGAGCTTCGGTTCTCAAATGAGGGAGCCTTTGGCAAAGGTCCAGGTTCAACCTTTGGGAGATTAGCCAGCAGAATATGCAACGGCCAATCCCCCTTCTTCATGCTGCTGAAGATGGGTTTTAACAGGCAAGGGATGGCATGGGCTATCCCTTGATTCATGGGATTTGACCACTAATAGAGGTGAGGGAGATAGCTTGACTGCTCCTTGAATTATGGGATGTGACCACACGTTGTTCGGAGACGTCCTGCTGTTCATTCGTACCGTCAATGGTCATTCGAAGAGCTGTGCTCTGCATCACGCTACATAGGAGTGGGAAAGCCCCTCCTCGTATGCGTGACAACGGCTGTCAGATGCTTGCGTGGATCTGACCAACCACCGAGCGTTGGCGGCTCTCGTCCCTTCACCTGGACAACTGAGGTGAGCCGCATTTATGAGGGTGCAGGCTGTTTCGGCGCCTGTCCGCTCATTCGTACTGTGGACGGCCATCTGACGGGCCTGGAGTATTGTGCCCTCTCCCTTGATTTGTGGGATTTGACCACTGATGTAACTGTTCCCATACTCCAAGTGGGCAGTTGACAGTGAGCTGGCGAGTCTGTAGCTTGGGTCTGCAGGTGAGCTTGGGACTGCAGGCAGACTTGGGTCTGTAGGCGAGCTTGCAGGCGAGCTGGGTCTGTAGGCAAGCTTGGGACTGCAGGCAGACCCGGGTCTGCAGGCGAGCTTACAGGTGAGCTGGGTCTGCAGGCGACCTTGTGACTGCAAGCAAACTTGGGTCTGCAGGCGAGCTTGTAGGCGGGCTGGGTCTGTAGGCGAACTCGGGTGTGCAGGCAGACTTGGGTCTGCAGGCGATCTTGATCGTGCAGGCAAAATTCGAGCTGCAGGCGAGCTCCTGAGCATGGATCGAAGAATAGGCCGTAACTTTCAAACCGTAAGTCGGAATTGGACGAATTATATATGAAAATCGCCTATCTCGACGAGATGGAGCCATCCGAACCAAGCCGAAGGTTTGGGTTCGCTTCCTCCGTTTTGCCAAATTCCTTACGGTTTGGGAGATATCTGCGTTTTCCCCTTTTTATCAGTGTTTTTCCCCTTTTTGCTATTTTGGGCGAGGGTTTTAGCAGTTTTGTTCTGAACTTCTCTGATAAGGATTTAAAGGCAATTTTTATTGCCTACAAAACCCCCTCCAAAGTTTTCAGACCTGAATCAGGCCGCATGGGGTCTGGAACACTTTGGATATGAAGACCTGTAAAGTGATCCCTACTCAGATGGAGTGAGGAGCCCTCCAACGAGCTCGGTGAAGTTGATCTCTTCACTCGCAGCTGATGATCGCCTTCTAGGATTTTGAGCAAATCCTCAGCTCTCAACGGACTTGATTCGTCTTTACCAACTACCGTTTGAGTTGGACTAGCCATGCTCTTGCCCTTAGCATGGTAAGTTGTCGAGGAGTTTATCTTAGGCTCAATGCTAAAATTTCTCCTCTATCCTTAGCCTTTCGAGGTGTTTGGATTAAGAGAGTAGGGAGCAGTTTAACCTCGTATACCAGTCGGAGGGTAGGAGCAGTTTAGACTCATGCACCAGTTAGAGTAAATGAGCAGTTTAGCCTCGTGCACCGGTTGGAGGATAGGAGCAGTTTAGACTCATGCACCAGTTAGAGTGAAGGAGCAGTTTAGCCTCATGCACCGGTTGGAGGATGGGAGCAATTTAGACTCATGCACCAGTTGGAGTGTAAGGGGCAGTTTAGACTCATGCACCAGTTGGAGTAAAGGGAACAGTTTATACTCGTATACCCGTTGGAGTCTAAGGAACAGTTTATACTCGTATACCCGTTGGAGTCTAAGGAACAATTTATACTCGTATACCCGTTGGAGTCTAAGGAACAGTTTATACTCGTATACCCGTTGGAGTCTAGGGGGAAGCTTAGCTTAGGGCAAAGATGAAGACGAACCCTGGTTTGTCTTCTCTTGGGGCAAAGACGAACCCTGAAATAGCAGCACATCGCATAGTAGGCCACTATCAAACAACAACGCCTTTTATGGGAAAGACGGTGCTGGGAGAATCAAATCGTTCAGGGACGTATGAGTATGACGACTGATCGAACAACGTCATTTGCGGGAATGACGATGTCGGCTATCAGAGGGAATCGTTAACATGATAGGAATTGCCGCGATCGGAGCGACTTTGAGGACCTACCATCCTTTTGAAGAGGATTGGTAAGTTGATTTTGTCAAAGGTGTAGTGTTAACATGACAGTTGAGCAACTCTATGGACCTACCATCCTATTGAAGAGGACTGGTAAGTTGATTTGTCAGAGGTAACTGTTAACGTGACAGTGGGGGTCCCGCCATCCTGTTGAAGAGGATTGGCGGGGGATTGTGGCTTTGGTCCTAACTATCTGAAGGTTTGACCAAGTGGGAGTTTGATGAAGCCCACCTGAGATGCTAGTCCCGCCTGGTCTGAGCGGTTCGCCTGTACCGGGAACCTAGCTCAAGAAGTGAAGCTCGCCTAAACTGTTAGGCTCGGCTGATTTGAGCGGTTCGCCAGTACTGGGAACCTGGCTCAAGAAGCGGAGCTCGCCTAAACTGTTAGGCTCGCTTGATTTGAGCGGTTCGCCCGTACTGGGAACCTGGCTCAAGAAGATGGAGCTCGCCTAAACTGTTAGGCTCGCCTGATTTGAGCGGTTCGCCCGTACTAGGAACCTGGCTCAAGAAGTGGAAGTATAGGGAATAGTTTAACCTCTTATACCAGTTGGAGGATCAGAAGAAGCAGTTTATACTCGTGTACTTGTCGGAGTGTTAAGGGAGCAGTTTAAACTCATGCACCAGTTGGAGTGTCAGAAGAAGCAGTTTATACTCGTGTACTTGTCGGAGTGTTAAGGGAGCAGTTTAAACTCATGCACCAGTTGGAGTGTCAGAAGAAGCAGTTTATACTCGTGTACTTGTCGGAGTGTTAAGGGAGCAGTTTAAACTCATGCACCAGTTGGAGTGTCAGAAGAAGCAGTTTATACTCGTGTACTTGTCGGAGTGTTAAGGGAGCAGTTTAAACTCATGCACCAGTTGGAGTGTCAGAAGAAGCAGTTTATACTCGTGTACTTGTCGGAGTGTTAAGGGAGCAGTTTAAACTCATGCACCAGTTGGAGTGTCAGAAGAAGCAGTTTATACTCGTGTACTTGTCGGAGTGTTAAGGGAGCAGTTTAAACTCATGCACCAGTTGGAGTGTCAGAAGAAGCAGTTTATACTCGTGTACTTGTCGGAGTGTTAAGGGAGCAGTTTAAACTCATGCACCAGTTGGAGTGTCAGAAGAAGCAGTTTATACTCGTGTACTTGTCGGAGTGTTAAGGGAGCAGTTTAAACTCATGCACCAGTTGGAGTGTCGAAGAACTATCAGAGGTGATTGTTAACGTGATAGCTTTGTAGGCCCGTCGTCCTATTGAAGAGGATCGACGGGAGATTGTCAGAGGTGTAGTGTTAACTTGACAAGATTGTCGCGATTAGAGCGACTATGTGGGCCCGCCGTCCTGTTGAAGAGGATCAACGGGGGAAATTTGGAGGATATGAGGGATCGGTCTCCACTACCAAGGCATCTTGGTCATCATCCCCTCGAAATTCATGCGGGTCTTCGTCACCCATATGCTTGAGCATGCTCTCGACTTGTTCTCCTTGGCGGAGTAAGTCTTTCCATGAGCGAGCTTCAACAGCGCCCATATTGGACAGAACGCTGATGGAGAGATTGTTCCGGCACATCTCGATGAGCGTGGCCTCGGAAACTCGATCGCGGGAATGCAACGATCGGTTTCTGAATCTCTTGACAAAGCTGCTTACAGACTCTGTCTTCCTCTGCTTCACAGTTAGCAGGGTGGCCATAGATACTTCTGTGTCATCATCGAAGAATCTGGCCACGAAGAGCCTTTCCATGTCCTTCCAGCAGGTGATGGACCCAGGCTCCAATCTGCGAAACCATTCAAAAGCGGTCCCCTTGAGGGTACCAATGAACAGTCGAGTCATAATGGGATCGTTTCCCACTATGTGTCCAGTTTGCGCCTGGAAGTAGTAGATGTGCTGGGTAGGAGAACCCTGGCCATTGAAATGCAGGAGGTCTAGCGGCTCGAACTTTGCCGGGTAGGAGACCGCATCCCATTCAATTGGATACGGTCTGACAACCCCCAGCTTGTTCGCATGCTTCTGGAGCTTCAAGGCGTCGAGTTGACTTTGGAGATCGTCAAACCTCTTGTCTCTTGGGTTATGGCCCGAAGATGACGCTCCTCTAGATGACTCGGATGAGGAGTGAGAAGGAGTAGGCACCCGCTCTTTGTGCTTCAAGGATTTATGCGAAGCCCGCGAAGTCCTCTCTCTCTTCCTCTTCTACTCGCTCAGGAGATGCTCCAACATCTCCTTTAGGGAGTCGATGGTTGCTTGTTGCTCGTCGAGTCTCCTGGATATCTCGTCAGGGATATCGGTCATGTGCACATTTGCGTGCTTTCCCTGAACTGAGCTTGAAGTCTGCGACATTGCCACTGCTGAGCAATCGTCGTCGTCGTCGTCGTCAGAGACGGACGTCAGACCCATGCAGGCAAACGAGGTGGCCACCCCCATTTGGGCGTGAGCGTGTTGGCGAGGTTCAGGCTGGCGAGGTTCACCCGTCAGGCGAGATTAGTACAGTGTGCCTGCGCCTGTCTGGCGAGTTGTTGCTTCACCTATCTGGCGAATTTAGACCGTCATACGAGCTTGGTAAAGTCCGCTTGTTTGATGAAGCCCTCTTGAACTGCAGAGTTCGCCAGGTGCCCTTGGTTCGCTAAAATTGAGCACCTTGCTCACAGAGTGGGGCTCGCCTAAATTGCTAGGCTCGTCCGATTTGAGCGGTTCGCCAAAACTGGGAACCTGGCTCAAGAGGTTGGGCTTGCCTAAGACGTCAGGCTCGCCCGATTTGAGCGGTTCGCCGAAACTAGGAACCTGGCTCAAAAGATTGATTCCTCTTAAGCCTGAATAATAATTTAGGCTGTCGTGGGGGATGAGGGATTGTGCCTCGAGACGAGCGAGAGCTTTTCTTCACCACTGTTTGGATCTTTTTGAACGAGGAGCGTTCATGTCGACGGCGGAGGCGTAGTCTGCGTCGACACGAATGGTTGATTCCTTTTGCACAGGGGTCTGCGAGGATCGTTCACCGACCCACTCAGCAGACCCTAGACCTACATTCTCGAATCTCGGCTCGGCCTCAACTGGTTTGGGGGGAAAAGAACCCCCTGCCTCGGCTTGGGTAGATCCCTCAGGCTTGGTTGCCTCGGCCTCTTGGGGCTGGGCCACCCGCACGACTCTGCAGCCATCGCGAGATGTATTGCCGCCCTTCGCGAGATGTATTTCCGCGAGAAGAGGACGATTGTAAGTACCCCTCGAATTTGATCACAAGGGACTCAACAGTAGTCCCTGCAGCAACTTCGTCAAACTGCACCACCACCAATTCATCTGAATGAACGGATTCTCCCACTGTGGTCGCCATCTTCTGTAGGTGTAAATGTTGATCTCCCGAAAATAGGGAACGTCGTTTGTATTGATAAGAAGGCTTATTACAAACTAATAAATCAAATGTTTACAACAGAAGCGGAGGGAAGGCCCTCCTTGTTTAACGTGGGTTCCTCGGTGGTGATAGGATGCCTCGCTCGGTGCTCGTGCCGAGTCTGCTTCCCTTGGACGATCCGATCGAAGTTGTTGGAGAGCTTCAGTACGCAGTAGAAGCTCAAGTCGATAGAATTCGGGTCTTCTAGTTCACCGGCGATCGGGGCTCAGAACTAGGAAGTGGCGCTGCAATGCAAAAGTGATGCAGAGAGCTTGTCGTCGACTCGGTTGGGAGTCGAGAGCTGGTGGTTCAGTTAACTGATTGAATTAATCAATTAACCATGTGTGAACCCCTCTTTTTACTGTAGCTGGGCGAGATTCTTAAATAGAGGAGAGATGGCTTGGCCGCTCTTTGAATCATGGGATGTGACCATGTCCTGTTGAGAGACGTCTTGTTGTCCTTCTGCAATATGAATGGTCATTCGAGGGATTGTGCTTTATGTCATATCACATAGGAATGGGAAAGCCCCTCCTCGTACATGTGACAACGACTGTCAGATACTCGAGTGGGTCTGACCAAACACCGAGCGCCGGTGGCTCTCACCCTTTGCTTGGACAAGTTAGGTGAGTCGCATTTATGAGGGTGCAGGTTGATTTGGCGTTTGTCTGACCACTTGTACTGTGGGCGGCTATTCGGCGGGCCTGGAGTACCGTGTCTTCTCTCTTCAGGTCGAGAGAGGTGGGAAAGCGGGTTCCTGGGACTCCGGATCCGGCTCTTGACTCAGACAGCCGAGGTGAGCTGCATTTATGAATGTTCAGGTCGACTCGACACCTGCCCAGTCATTCGTACTATGAGCGGGCGCTTAACGGTCTTGGGGTACTGTGCCCTCTCCCTTGATTTTTGGGATTTGACCACTGATGTAACTGTTCCCATACTCCAAGTGGGCAATTGACAGTGAGCTGGCGAGTCTGCAGCTTGGGTCTGTAGGTGAGCTTGGGACTGCAGGTAGACTTGGGTCTGCAGGCGAGCTTGCAGGCGAGCTGGGTCTGCAGGCGAGCTCGAGTGTGCAGGCGAGCTTGTGACTGCAGGCAAACTTGGGTCTGCAGGCGATCTTGTAGGCGAACTGGGTTTGCAGGCGAGCTCAGGTGTGCAGGCAGACTTGGGTCTTGATCGTGCAGGTGAAATTCGAGCTGCAGGCGAGCTCTTGAGCATGGATCGAAGAATAGGCTGTAACTTTCAAACCGTAAGTCGGAATTGGACGAATTATATATGAAAATCGCCTATCTCGACGAGATGGAGCCATCCGAACCGAGTCGAAGGCTTTGGTTCGCTTCCTCCGTTTTGCCAAATTCCTTACGGTTTGGGAGATATCTGCGTTTTCCCATTTTTATCAGTGTTTCTTCCCCTTTTTTGCTATTTCGGGCGAGGTTTTAGCAGTTTTGTTCTAAACTTCTCTGATAAGGATTTAAAGGCAATTTTTATTGCCTACAATTACTCTCTCACACACACACACATAAATATTAGAACACACTAACACAGGCTTAGTGTGTTGGTTAATTATAGAAATCCCCTATATTAATCATTAGAGTTTATAATTAATATTTAAGTGTCAAAACATTTCATACATATTTTTTTACCCATTGTAGTCGACTAATGCTTAATATAGTCGACTACAAAATTGTCAGTCATATTTATGTAAAACACATGACTAGTCGACTAATGCTTAATATAGTCGACTACAAAATTGTCAGTCATGTTTCTGTAAAAACATGACTAGTCGACTAATGCTTATTATAGTCGACTACTAAGAAATTTTCTGGTTCACTGAGTCGAATTTAACTTAGTGTAGTCGACTACTATGCCTTGTAGTCGACTACAGATACAGTTTTTTCAGATTTTAAAGTTTAAATTAATGACTGTTTATAGCTGTTTTTTAAACATTTTTTAAAGTTCAAATTATTGTCTTTTCATGGTCTATAAATAGGTTATTTGTTCAAAAAATGCACGAAATTTACATACTCATAAGCTTTGATATTTGTGCATCTTTCAAGTGTTAAAAAATTCAGATTTTGAGAAAAAGAAAAGTTTTCTGAAATTGCCTTTGATCCTCATTAAAATACTTGTCTAGGCAATTTACAGAAGTTAGAATAATTCCTAAGCCACTACTACACTACACTACAAATCAAGGCTTATAGGAATTGAGTTGTTGCTTCAAAAGTTCTCTCAGTTTGTGAGAGGTGTTAATCTCTTGGTTTAGAGATTGGTGTGCAAATTAGCAATGTGTTTGTCAATTGGTGTTGCAATTTGTAGGGACTTGCAAATTGGTCAGGTTTGATTTTGATTTTATAAGTTTATTCAAAATTATAGTGAAAACTCTCAAGCGGGATTTGCTTGGGGACTGGATGTACACCGGGTTGGTGAAACAATATAAAACTTTGTGTTAGTGTTTGTAAATTTCTGAGATTGCCATTTTTTATTTGTAATTTATAATCTACTTTGTATAAATTTTAAAAGAACACTATTCACCTCCCTCTAGTGTTCTAATGTATCTATTTTAGATCCTACATTTGGTATCAGAGCAAGGTGAAAGATGACATCTACAAAAATATCATAATTCAAAGAAGGTCACTCTACAAATCGTCCACCAATGTTCGATGGATTGAACTATAACTATTGGAAGTACCGAATGAAGATTTTCCTTCAATCAATTGGCTACGCACTTTGGAATATTGTGGAAACGAAATACGAGAAGCCAACAACTCCATTTTCAGAATGGACTACTTCACAAAGAAATAATGCAAAATTAGATTCAAAAGCAATGAATGCATTATTTTGTGCACTTGATAAGAATGAGTTCAATAGGGTGTCAATGGCCACATCTGCATACGATATTTGGTATACACTTGAGGTTATTCATGAAGGTACAAAAAAAGTTAATTAAAGAATCTAAAATTTCTGTTCTTGTACACAGATTCGAATTATTTAAGATGAAGGAAAATGCGACAATTGGAGAAATGTTCACAAGATTCACCGACATCACAAATTCTCTCATTGGTCTTGGAAAAACATACTCACAAGTGGAGAGGTAAGAAAAATACTTCGATCACTTACTCCATAATGGGAAAAGAAAGTTACCGCAATCGAAGAAGCCAATGATTTGTCAACTCTTACGGTTGAAAATCTTATCGGAAACCTTATGGCGTATGAAGTTCAAATTAAAGATAAAAAGAATGATGAAGAAACAAAGAACAAGAAAGTACTTGCATTCAATACTACTTCTGATAAAGAAGATTCAGATGATGATGATGAAGAAATGAGCAAGTTTGCACGAAAATTTCAAAAATTTATAAAACGAGGTAATTTTAAATCTAAAAGTTTAATTTTAAATAACCCTCTTTGTTTTAAGTATAATAAACCAAGTCATATGAGGAAAGATTGTCCAATGTTGAAGAATAAACAAAAATCAAGTTATTGTAACAACTTCAACAACATTAAAATAACAATAAAAGGAAAGCAATAACAGTCACTTGGGATGATAGTGACGAGTCATCTTCGGATGAAGAAATTGAAGAAAATGAAAGTGCTCACATGTGCTTTATAGCACAAGATGAAGTAAGTGACAATGAAGAACTTTTAGATGCTTTTAATGAATTATATGAAACTTTTTTGAGATTAAATGCTTCACATAATTTTCTTAAAGGAGAAAATAAAAGATTACTTGAAGAAATTTCAGATTCTAATTTATCTACAAATTCTAACTCTCAAATAATTAAATTAAAAGAAGAAAATTATTTTTTGCTTAAAGAAAATGAATGTTTATCCAATGAGAATGTTTATTTAAAATCAGAATGTAATGATTTAAATATTCATATTAATAGTTTAGATAAAAATATTTCTTCTTTTAAATCAAAATATGATGATATATTTTTGAATGTTAGCAAATTCAATAAAGGTAAAGAAAATCTTAATAATATACTCTCTTTTCAAAAAGAATCACAAAAGACAAAATGATTAGGTTTTCAATTTAATAAAAATAAATCTAAGAAAACAATTTTTGTAAAACCTTCTCGTGATTTGTATGAATATAAAAATGAAAATTTGTGTAAAAAATCAAAATTCTTTTCTATTTGGGTTCCAAAAGAATTAACTTCTTTACATAAAATTTTTTATATTTCTGATTTTATTAAAAATATTTGTCTATCAACTAACTATTTAGGCAAATCAAACTCTTCATGGATTTGGTTTCCTAAAGGCTAATTTAATGGAGCCAACATAGTATGAGTACCAAATCTGTAAATGTTCATCATTTCAGGTACCCAAGAAAGATAGGTGGATTTTGGATAGTGGTTGCTCTAAACATATGACTGGAAACATACAATTGTTGTCATCTTTTCAAAACAATGATGGTGGTGCCGTTACTTTTGGAGATAACAACAAAGGAAAAGTCATCGGTATTGGATCTGTCGGTAATCCAAACAAACCTATTATTGATAATGTTTTATTATTTGATGGTCTTAAACATAATTTACTAAGTATTAGTCAACTTTGTGATAAATGTTTTAAAATTGTTTTTGAAAAAGAATCTTGCTTAATATTGATTTAATTACTATTATTTTTAAAGGTCATAGAAAGAATAATATATATGTTTTATCTATGAAAAATATTTTAAATGAACATTGTCTTCTTGCATCATCTAATGATTCTATTTTATGGCATAAACGTTTTGGACATGTTAACTTTAAATACATTTTTAAGATTTCTAAGAATGATTCAGTAAATGGTTTACCTAAGATTTCTTTTAAAAACAATTTTTGTGATGCATGTCGACAAGGAAAAATGCACAAATCTTCTTTCAAATCTAAAAATGTAATATCTACAAGTAGATCATTAGAATTAATTCATATAGATCTTTTTGGTCCTTCCAGAATAACATCTTTAAATGAAAGTAGATATGCATTTGTTCTTGTTGATGATTACTCTAGATTTGCATGGGTAATTTTTCTTAAACCTAAAAATGATGCTTTTAATGAGTTTTCTATATTTTGTAAAAGAATTCAAAATCAAAAATCTACTTCTATTATGAGTTTTCTATATTTTGTAAAAGAATTCAAAATCAAAAATCTACTTCTATTATCTCTATACGTAGTGATCATGGAGGTGAATTTAAAAATGAATTATTTGCAAATTTTTGTGATAAACATGGTATATCACATACTTTTTCTTTTCCTCGAGCTGCTCCACAAAATAGAGTTGTAGAAAGAAAAAATAAAACTTTACAAGAATGTGCTAGAACCATGTTGTGTGATAGTCATTTACCAAAATATTTTTGGGTAGAAGCTGTATCAACAGCTTGTTATGTTTTAAACAGAGTTTTATTAAGACATATTTTAAAGAAAACATCTTATGAATTATTTTATAATAAAATTCCTAAAATGTCTTACTTTAAAGTTTTTTTATTGTAAATGTTTTATTTTAAACACAAATGATAACTTAGATAAAATTGATTATAAATCTGATGAAGGAATATTTGTTGGATATTCTAATCATAGTAAAGCTTATAGAATATATAATAAACGAACATCAATTATTGAAGAATCAATGCATGTATCTTTTGATGAATTTTTTACAAAAACATCTATTGTTTTAGATAATGATGATGATTTAGTTGATTCTCAAAATGATACTAAAATGCTAGATATTTCAAATAATGATAATTTACAAAAAGATTTGCCAAAGGATTTTGTAGAAGTTAAAGATCATCCACATGATTTAATTATTAGTAATATATCTGATAAAGTAACTACTAGATATCATTTTAATTTAATTGCTCATACTGCTTTTATCTCATCTATTGAACCTAAAAATATAAAAGAAGCATTACTTGATGATTTTTGGATAATTGCTATGCAAGATGAACTTAACCAATTTACTAGAAAAATGTTTGGGATCTTATACCTAGACCTCAAAATAAATCCATTATTGGAACAAAATGGATTTTTAGAAACAAATTAGATGAATTTGGTCAAGTTGTTAGAAATAAAGCTAGATTAGTTGCAGAAGGTTATAATCAAGAAGAAGATATTGATTATTATGAAACTTATGCACCTGTTGCTCGTTTAGAATCTATTAGAATTCTTCTTGCATTTGCATGTTTTATGTATTTTAAATTATTTCAAATGGATGTTAAAAGTGCTTTTTCTAAATGGTTTTATAAAAGAAGAAGTTTTTGTAGAACAACCTCCCGGATTTGAACATGAAAGTTTTCCAAATCATGTTTTTAAACTTAAGAAAGCCTTATATTAAACAAGCACCTCGTTCTTGGTATGATAGATTAAAGAATTTTCTTTTAACTTCAGGATTTGATATTGGAAAAGTAGATTCAACTTTATTTATTAAAAAAATAATTAAAGATATTTTATTAATTCAAATATATGTAGATGATATTATTTTTGGTTCTTCTAATAACAATCTTTGTCAAGAGTTTGCTAAGATGCAGGATGAATTTGAAATGAGTCATATGGGTGAACTCAATTTCTTTCTTGGACTTCAAATTAAACAATTAAAAGAAGGAATATCATCAATCCAAGCAAGTATGCAAAAGATTTACTCAAACGCTTTGGAATGGAAAATATAACAAGCAAACCAACACCAATGAGTACTACTACATCACTTGACAAAGATGAAAATGGTAAGAATGTTGATCAAAAGCTTTATCGAGGTATGATTGGATCACTTCTTTACATTACTGCAAGTATTAGTGTATGTTTATATGCTAGATTTCAATCTAATCCTAAAGAATCTCATCTTAAAGCAGTGAAAAGAATTTTTAGATATCTTAAAGATACTACAAATTATGGATTGTTTTATCCAAAACATAGCACTTTTGATTTAATTTCATATAGTGATGCGGATTTTGCCGGATGTAAATCCGATAGAAAAAAGTACAAGTGGAACGTGTCATTTCTTAGGACATTCACTTGTATCTTGGTTTAGTAAAAAGTAAAATTCAGTATCATTATCAACGACTGGAGCAGAATATATTGCTGCAAGTCTTGCATGTGCTCAAGTTTTATGGATGAAACAAACATTATTAGATTTTGGCATAAATTGTCTCATATCATCCATAATGTGTGATAATTCAAGTACAATTAATTTATCTAAAAATCTAATTCAACCTTCACGTACAAAACATATTAATATTAGACATCATTTCTTACGTGATCATGTGCTTAAAGGTGATATTTCATTAGAATTTATACCTACTGATAAACAAATTTCAGATATATTAACAAAGCCTTTAAAAGAAGAAATTTATGTTAAATTAAGAAGGGAATTAGGTATATGTTCAATTGATGATTTAAATTAAAGCTCATTTGTCTATAGGTTTTATAGTCGACTAATTTGCATTATAGTCGACTACATGCACAAGCACTGCATATAGGATTTTCTGTGAATTTCAGTATAGTCGACTAATTTACCTTGTAGTCGACTACTTTTTATTACAGTCAGAAAATAAACTTTCTGTCGACCAACATGTAGTCGACTACTTTTGTTTGTAGTCGACTACTAACATCAGTTTTACAAATTACAGACTTTTAGTCTTTTGGATTTTTTTTTTAATAAAATCCACAACCCAATACCCGTTTAACTCATAAAAACTTAATCTCAACCATTCAATTGCTTGATCAAATCCTAGCCCTATATCTATAGTTTATTTAACATCAAATCCAAACCACACAATTTTTTCTTTTCTAATCTTGACCATTCAATTATTTGACAAGAAAAACATCTTAAAATCCCCAATTCACTTCATTTTTCTCAAACCATAACCGATCCCTCTTCTTCTCCATTTCAGAAATCCCGTCTCCTCATCTAGGACATCTTAAAAACTCATCTTTCTCACTTCTTTCTTCAACAACTTCCTTGATTCCAAGCTTTATTCAGATCTTGTAGTCGATTACAAGCAAGAATAGTCGATTACATCTAGGGTTTCATCATTTTGGGTAAGATTTTCAATCTTTTCTTGGTTTTCAAGTTCATTTCTTGTTCTTCATCATGTCTAGAGCTAATAAAGCTAAACAAACTCATTCTAATGTTAATGATGAAATTATTGTCTATTTAAAAAGTCCGGATTTACTTGAAGAATTCAATAATATATCATCTTTCGAAGTTCTTCCGGGTAGATTCATCAAATTTGACGATTTCATACCATCAAATTTCAGTTCTTATTTTGAAAATGTTGGTCTTTTAGAATTATTTTCATCAGAAAATAGAAAACCTACATATCCGTTCTTGGTTCATTTGTTCTACACCAATATCACTCATGTGGAAATAATTCGTGAACATGAAAAATTAACCACACTTGTAAAAAGGATAGAAATTGAATTGACTACTAAGTCAATTGGAAAAATTTTTAACATTCCCTATAAAGGTGTGACTCTTAGTTCCATCAAAATGAATGATGAGAATTTATTATCTAATCACATCTTTCTTCCAGGTTATGGAAAACCATTGAACAATTCAAATAAACTCCGTCCAATTCCTCGTTTCATTGCTAGAATCCTAGCATATAACATATTTCCAAAAACGGGGAGCTTTCATTTCCTTTCCATAGATTTAGCAAAAGCTCTTTATGCTATTATGGGAAATATTCAAGTAAATTGGGCTGCCGTTTATTATGAAATTCTGTTAGCAATACCAAAAGGATCTCTTCCTTATGGTGCTTTCTTAACAAAAGTCTTTGAAAAATTCAATGTCGATCTAGCTTCTGAAAAATCAGTTGTTCGAACCGTCGAATTTTTTGACTCCAATGCTCTTACAAGAATGAAGTTAACTAATTTTGAAATTCATGATCAAAATCCTCACGATGAGCCTCCATCTACTCAAGAACAATAACAATATGATATACCTCAATCATCTCATCAAGCCGGAACTTCATCTAGTCAACCACCACCACCGTTTCCTTCAGAACCTTCATGTTTTTCAGATGTACAGTACAATACACTATCTGCACGTATTCTTGAACTTGAAACTAGTCAAAAAGCTCTATATTCTCAGAATTCCTATATTATTAGTAATCAAGAAGAGCTAATCAAGAAGTTTGATGACTTGAACACGAAGCTTAGCGCATTCTTCCAAGGACATCAACCTCCTCCAGCACCTTAGAAGTCTATGCATGCATCATATTAGATTTGGATGTTTTAGTATTTACTTTTAAAACAATTATGTTTTATGTTTGTTATCTATGTTTAAGTATCAAAAACTATGTAGTTGCGAGGTGGTATTAAGACATATGTAATGTGTTATGTTGCTACTATGTCAAGTATGTTGATTATGTGTTTACATTACTATGTCAAGTATAGTTAATATATGTGCTATATATTTTAAACAGATTATGGTGATGAACATTGTGAAATTTTTGGTCTTTATGGCAAGTCTTTGTCTACCTATTTGGATGGGTGAAGTTATGGACTATGTTCATAATCTGGATGATTTGTTTGAAGTATTAGCTCATGTTGAAGAAATAATGTCATGTTTAGCATAAATGTTTATCTCTTTTTGTTGATAACAAAGGGGGAGAAATGGTATAAATATTAGACTCGTGTAATGTTATAGACTCTAATATGCATATATGCAGGGGGAGTAAGTATGTTTATTTCATAATGTTTCAAATTTGTTTCTAAGATACTTACATATGCATAAATTATTTGTCATCATCAAAAAGGGGGAGAATGTTGAATATCATGTCTCCACGATATTATTTTGATGATAACAATTTATACAACGTGTGTTATACAAATACACTAACATTTATATGCAGCTTTCAATATCAAAATATGAACAAGTGCAAGTTGAGTTCAAGGCATTATGAAGTGAAGAAGATAAAGAACATATGAGATAATGTATTTTATATTTTCTTTACTTAGAATTATTGTACAAGCCTTGATTACTCACACACACACACATAAATATTAGAACACACTAACACAGGCTTAGTGTGTTAGTTAATTATAGAAATCCCCTATATTAACCATTAGAGTTTATAATTAATATTTAAGTGTCAAAACATTTCATACATATTTTTTCACCCATTGTAGTCGACTAATGCTTAATATAGTCGACTACAAAATTGTCAGTCATATTTCTGTAAAACACATGACTAGTCGACTAATGCTTAATATAGTCGACTACAAAATTGTCAGTCATATTTATGTAAAACACATGACTAGTCGACTAATGCTTATTATAGTCGACTACTAAGAAATTTTCTGGTTCACTAAGTCAAATTTAACTTAGTGTAGTCGACTACTATATCTTGTAGTCGACTACAGATACAGTTTTTCCAGATTTTAAAGTTTGAATTAATGACTGTTTATAGCTGTTTTTTAAACATTTTTTAAAGTTCAAATTCTTGTCTTTTCATGGTCTATAAATAGGTTATTTGTTCAAAAAATGCACTAAATTTACATACTCATAAGCTTTGATATTTGTGCATCTTTCAAGTGTTAAAAAATTCAGATTTTGAGAAAAAGAAAAGTTTTCCGAAATTACCTTTGATCCTTATTAAAATACTTGTCTAGGCAATTTACAGAAGTTAGAATAATTCCTAAGCCACTACTACACTACACTACAAATCAAGGCTTATAGGAATTGAGTTGTTGCTTCAAAAGTTCTCTCAGTTTGTGAGAGGTGTTAATCTCTTGGTTTAGAGATTGGTGTGCAAATTGGTAATGTGTTTGTCAATTAGTGTTGCAATTTGTAGGGACTTGCAAATTGGTCAGGTTTGATTTTGATTTTATAAGTTTATTCAAAATTATAGTGGAAACTCTCAAGCGGGATTTGCTTGGGGACTGGATGTACACCGGGTTGGTGAAACCAGTATAAAACTTTGTGTTAGTATTTGTGAATTTCTGAGAGTGCTATTTTTTATTTATAATTTATAATTTGCTTTGCATAAATTTTAAAAGAATACTATTCAACCCCCCCCCCTCTAGTGTTCTAGTGTATCTATTTTAGATCCTACAATTAAGTCTGTGATAGGCACCTTGGACCATGAGAACTTTTTGAAGGGAACTCCCATATATCAGGGATGAGATTGCGGGAAAAGCTTAGGACCTGTCAGCTGATTGTCTTCTCAAGAAGAATGACCTTAGCCCTTCAATTGACACCTGCACCACTAAAGTTGCCTAAGTTCTGGTGGTCGAAGCATGCAACCCGCATGATCCCCATAAGGGAGAGTTCTCCATTCACAGCATGATCCAGCCCCCAGTGCTCCCGAAGCTTATTTGAGGAAACTGCTATGGTTTGTCATTTCCAGGGAGTACAATACCGCTAGTGGATTCTCTCTCCAAGAGAATTTTTATGTTGCTTCTGGTCGTGCACCCAACCCTCGCGAACCCGACTTGGAAAATGCCATTCAATATGAATCGTGGCGTCTGGGTAGTTCCTTTTACTAAAAGCCGACATGTCAACCATCCGCCTTCAAGGTCTTACTAAAGATTCAGACTCAAAAAGAACCTTGGCTGATGAGATGGTAAATAGAGTTTCGACTCATCTTCATCTATCATTGAGTAGTCCGCTATAAAAAAAGCAAGCAAAATCCAACTGAAGAGATTTTTATACTGGCAGCCTCATCCATTATAAAAACTGCCTTTGAAACAGAGACAAAGCAAGATCATAAGTGGTTCAACCCCATTTGAGCATCAGATGCCTACAATAGATATTTTTCATGATAATGTAAATTTTAGAACTGGTGAAATCTTATTAAATATGAATTAACTCTTATCTCGTAGGGATCAAGGCTTCAACTATGTCTGAAGACCTAGTCAACTCTTAATTTTCAAGCCTTTGGTACCTTATCAGGAATAAACCCAAGGCACAACCCTATGGACGACTCCAACAGCCGCCATTCGATCATACGAGGACTATGAAGACTGAGACACCTACGTAAGACCTAGGTACCCAACCTCAGGATTGCCTTTCTTCCAAAAAAGGTATTCATAAGCCTAAGGTATGAATATTAAGTGTATGGTCAATACTTAATTGATCTAAAAAACTTAAGCAGTTATCTGCCAAGTTCTGATCAATTAAACGCTCAGCCAAACTAAGGTATCAGGTGAACTAGTTGTCATAAGTTCTCAGCACGGGTCGACACATTATAACTAACTTACTTCAGCCAACATTTCAGATAAGAACAAAACTACAAAGCTAAAAGAATATAAACAATGAAGGCAAGCTCAAGAATGGAGACAAAAGTTAATTTTCATTCAACAAGAGTAAACTTCATTACAAACTTCTCTAAAAAAAGAAGAAGAGATATGCAGGCCTTCAAAGCTCTCGACCAGATTCAAGAGTTGGACTTGGCGGTCTCCTGGTAGTAGCAGTTGCAGAAGATTCCCCAGGGGCCCCAACAACAGGCTCGACCTCATCATCACTCGCTGACAAATCCAACCTGCCTCCACTTTTCTCGACATCTTTCAACAAATCGAGATAGCAGGAGACACAGGAAGGATAGAAGTGATCTGGAGTACGATGAGAGTTGTGAGGCACTAGAGAAGTGAAGTAGTCGATCCCGACCTTACATGCTAAGGCCACCTCGGCTTTCCCTATAGAACCATAACGCCAGTTATCGACCATCTTCTTTTTATGCTGCTCTAAATCTAGATGAACGAGTTTGTTCTCCAGTTTCTGGACAAGGGCCGTAGATGCCCGAAGCTTTGATTGAACCTCTTCAAAGTCCCTTCTCGTCTTCTCGAGAGATAGGTGACTTGATCGAGCCTTTGTCTCAGCCGTCGTCCTGTGACGCTTCTCAGACTCCACCTCCGCCTGTAGATGAACTATCTCCCTTTGAAGGTCCTCGATGGTCCCCACCCGCTTGGAGAACTGGATTCAAAAACTCTTGAGGAGCTCTTCCTTCTCATCCAGACTCCGGCGTCAAGCGCCTTCTTTGTGAGCTAACTCGGCCTCCAAGACAGTGATCCTCTTCTCTACCTCTTCCTTGGCTGACTTCTCCTTATCTAGTCTTGCTTAGCATTCTAGGGAACGCTCAAGTCGATTGAATAGGGCGTGCTCCAGCAAAGTCCCCCGAGCCAAACAAGCCTGAAGAGCTTGGTGTATGCTAACACTTGGCATATCCTCCAAAATCCTCCCGTCAGCACCATTCTCCATCTGGTATGATGGAATTTCAACTTTCCCATCGACGCCATTGTCCAACCAAATCGGCTCCTTGCTAGGATAATAGGACGCCTCATGAATAGTACTGGGGCCGACGACATCCTCCTTGACCGCTAGGGTCATTGTCTCCCTACCAGGAGAAGACTCATCTATCCACCCCATATTTTCCAAGCGGTTAAGCTGATTTATCGACGGACCCGTCCCAGTTGGTTGGGGCCCCACAACCGGCCCGATTGGGTGTCGTCTCTTGACCCTTGTCCTCCCCCTTAATTTAGAGACAATTTTAGCGGTTTGAGGTATCAATACAACCACATCCTCAGCACTGAAGGCCCCCCTCAGCTTTTTATGGTGCCTAGCAGTGGAACTCAACCCCTCGGTCCCTGCATTCCTCTTACGACTTTCCACCGATAGAGGAACAAGACTCGTCCTTGCCTGGAAACCAGGGGAGGACAAGATCATGGATATGCCCGCCGTTTGGAGAGACACATCATCAAATAGAGCATCACTCTCTCATGGCCCAACATAAGAACTGACCTTTTCTAGATCTATCATCTCGGAATCACTAAGGGTGACTAGCCTCAAAGTGTCTTCATTCGTCTTCGGCCAGCCCGAGCAGACAAAGACGTTGTCGCCACCATAGACCTATACAAATCGCCTCCTCCAGTCCTCATCCAACTCCAAAGAATCTGAGACAAACTGGAACTCACCACGATAGTGGTAGGAGTAATACAGGTCCTTCTCAGCTAACGCTGATCAAATGCCCAAGCAATCTCAAGCTTGGTTGGACTCCAACACGATAGCAAATGATGATGAAAGCTACTAGAACCCCCACTGCGTTCAGATAGAACTGGGAAGGGAAGACTCGTAGAGCGGCGTGCACCTCCTTGATAAAAGGGTGCAAGGGCAGCCGTAAGCCGTGCTCCAAGTGAGCTAGGTACAGCAGCACTCAACCCTCGCCATGGCAATATACTGGCTCGCTTATTTCTGGCACTGCCAATGTGAGAGTCCGAGGGATATTGTATTGATCATACAACCCCATAAGATTATCCATATGGACCTTCGAGCGGATAAGTAGAAGAATAGCGAGTCTCCCCTCACTACAGCTAGAGTTTGAAACTTGAGAGGCCATGAAAGACTTTTTCTTAAAAAACTTGAAGGAATATCAGGAATTTGTCAGAGCAAAGGTTCGTAAAAGAATTATCTTAACACTAAGAGGCCATTTATAAGGTTTCAAGGAAGAGTATAGAAATATTTCAAAGGACGCGGTGATTTTCGAAGCAACCAGACCCAATCCATTTTGGAATCTAAACCGGTTCACTCGAAACATGAAGCGCCACCCTCATTTAATGCACCACGTCCCAATACTCGAAAAGCGGAAGATCCTCCATTATGTCCATGACACTTCATCTCTTAAAAAGACGGTTCAGATCTTTGATAACGTCAGCCATGAGAAGCGGAGTCAACAATGGATGCCCGATGAAGACATCCAAGTCTCTAAGCTAAAGACTTCTCATTTTTTCATCCCCAACAGGCTTGTATTGATCAGAGCATATCTTATTTCCCTCGGAGCTGACTAAAAATCGACTCCAAGAGAAAAGGGCCAACTGTTATGATGTTCACTCACCCAAGATACGGGCATTTACAAAATGATACAATAAGAGTCCTAGCAAAATAACCTCAAATCCATTTTAGTGGACCAAGCCCAGCAGAGGCCTCGACCCCACCGACTTATCAAGTTGATATTCTTTCATGTCGACATGAAAGGTGGATCAGTCGACCCTATTGCCGAGGACGATCCACTTAGGGCACTCGACCACTCACTGGGCAAAATTCTCGGAGACGACTTGAGGGACATTTCCTGCTGTCAACTAAGTTGAGGACTCGACTCCAGCCTCAAGCCTCTCACCCAGAGCATATGTCAACATTTCAGTTCACATCAGACAAACCTTATCCAGATTTTGCCTCAAGCCTCTCACCCAGAGCATATGTCAACATTTCAGTTCACATCAGACAAACCTTATCCAGATTTTAGCCTAATGGTCTCCATGACTTGTCAGCTGAACATTTCAGTTCACATCAGACAAACCTTATCCAGATTTTAGCCTAATGGTCTCCATGACTTGTCAGCTGCTCGTGTGCCTTCTACCACGATCTCAATCACTTTTTAGAAAATACGAAGACACCCTCTCCCATGTCGAAGTGACTTCCCCTCCAGTCGTCAGCCGACACATGTAAAGTGAGGGATGATTCAGTATGTCAGCGTGCCTCATGCCACGCTCTCAATCACTTCCCAAAAAATACGGAGACACCCTCTCCTATGCCGAAGTGACTTTCCCTCCAGTGGCCAACCGTCTTACTGTACACTCATGAAGTGACTAATCTAGATGCTATTCGTCATAGCCAAATGTTCACAATCTAAAACCCCCTAAAGTACATATTGTACAAAAATAAGAACACACAGTTTTTAACCCCACTCAAGTTCATCAACTGACTTGATCGTTGGAGGTATCATGGAGGAACTCATCCCCACCCTCTTACGACTCTTTGTGTGCAGATTGCTCGGTCATCCTAATTCCAGAATCCGGCATAAAGTCGAAGAAGAAAGCGGCCCTCCTCTTTTTTTATATAAACTCTGTGACTTTAATGACTGTGTGATATTTAGCGCCAACACTAACCAGAAGGATGAAATTGCAAAAATCATACATATATGAGGGACTAAGGAGAAAATACTAAGATTTGAGGGACTAATTTGCAAATATGGATGACATGTGCGTTGCAACTATCCCAATAAATTTTGGTCAATATCCTTATTTTTATTCCTCTCTCTCTAAAGAAAACTAGGTGAGATACACATGTGTTGCACATGATTAAATATTTTGATTGTTTCTTTTAAGTTTATATCTTTACTATAATTGCATTATGGACATAATTGTTTGATAGGTTGAATTTATTTTCTGGGTAGAACGATAGGAAAGTTAATCAAAAAGAAAGAAATTAAATTTAGTAGATAGTATTATAAAGAAATTTTGAGTATTTACATATAATAATACATAATTTTAAGAGTGAAATTCTGAATTCATGTGAATTAGGATTGACAAATGGTTGATCAATTACTAGTTATTATTGTAGCCATCACCTTAGCAAATTATTTTAATTAAGTTTAGTAAATTATTTTAATTAAATGACACTATATATATGTATTAATGTATTTATTAATGTATATAATTTATGAATAAATGGCAATTGAGGACATATTATAGTATATGCAAATGGTTACATGTTTGCTCTTGTTGCAAAAGTTATTACACAGATGATAATCATAAATAAGCTCTAAATTTTAATATTCTTCCTTCTTGTGCTTGTTTCATCAAATTTTATGATATTTTCTAGGGGTGTTAAATAATATCCGTATCCGAGGAAATATTCGTAACCGTATCCGTTAGGATACACATATAATTACTCAAATCTATGACCAATAGGATATGGCTACGAATATGGTTTTGTAGTGAAATATCTGTAACTATATCTGAAATATTCGAATACATATTAGTCATGCTCTTGCAATAGTTTCAATTACTAGATTATGATTTGTGGTTAATTTTGATGATCAAGATGTCTAATCTTAGCTTTTCAGTTATAATCAACATGCTGACGAACTCTTTTGTATCACATGAACTATATTTTTCTCAATACTATCTATTTTTTCATATCTGTTTTGTATCCACATGCATATTCGCTTATATATTTGCATCTATATCCGTAAATGTATCTGATTTTAGCGGATATAGATATGAGTTTTTCTTACCGAGATATATCTGCATCCGTATACATTTTCGAGATAGGTAACCAGATATGGATATGGTAAGTATCATATTTGAGCCGTATCCGGATTGAATACACCCCTAATATTTTCTTACTAGTCAGATTCACCCTACTTGACCAAATTTTTTGAAGCTTTAGGGTTCTCTTTATAAATTAAGGAAATTTCAAGAATCTTTTTAAAGTTTCAAGGTTATATTTTCTGTAAATGTTAAAATTTTCTGGTATTTTATTAAATTAGGAAAATTTCCATAAAAATTTGAAATATTTTTAATTATGGATTTTTCTGCAAATTTTATAAAATTTTAGGCTTTTAAATAAAATTCTCAATATTTTGAAGTCTTTTTTGTTTCCATAAGTTATGTGAACTTTTTCACAAAATATACAATTTCTTAGAGTTTTTTGTATATTTCTACTAAATTCATAAGCTAGCTTTTTTAAAATTCTTCAAATTATGGAAGTCTTTTGGATATTTTTATGAGTTGGGTGAGATCTATGGATTTTAGACATTTACTAGCTTGGCTAATCATACATTATTAAAATTTGTTTTCTTAATTATGAAGATAATTTAGGAGGTGAAAGTATCTCATAATGTCATCTAATATCTTTATATTTTTTTCAATTTAAACATAAACGAGCGATAAGATAAAGAGTTTTATTTTTTTTCTTGTTAGATACCAACTTTAAAATTTTACATTGCTAAAATTATAAATCTTCGTATGTTTTATCTAGTAAATAAATTTTATTAGTTATAAGATTTATATTTTGTAATTTTTTGAGAAGTGGTTGAACGTGGAGATTGAAAATTATCAATAGCTTGTATCTTATTAATGATACTTCAATTAATTAGAACATGATCACAACGAAATCATGTTAAACCCAAGGGGATTTAGCAGAGTTGGTAAGTTGCATATGAGTAGTACTCTAAGGTCTCGGGTTTGACTCTTCTAGGGAGCACCCTCAAGACTGTGTGTTGGGCCGCGGGTTTGATACCCATAATCCGAAGGATCCCTCGCCAACCCAAAAAAGAATGAAATCACGTTAAAGATATTTTTATTAATAAGGACAATTTGCATGCATGAAATTCTTTTGGATTTTTGTGCAAATTTTGTAACATTTATGATTTTTCTACAGATTTTATAAAATCTAAATTTTTTTTGTAAAATTTTCAATATGTTGAAGTCATTTCAGTTTCCATCGAAAATATACAATTTTAGAAAGACTTTTGGGTATTTTTGCTAATTTTGTAAGTTAATTTTTCTTCTAAAAATTTCAAATTATGTTTTTTTTTTTGAGTATTTTTATGGAATGAGTAATTTCTATGGATTTTTAGCTCTTTTTTAGCTTGGTCACTCACACATAATTAACATATATCTCCTTAATTATGAAGATAATTTTAGGAGGTGATAATATTTCATAATATCATCTAATATTTATCTTTATTTGAAAATTTGAATATAACGAAACAAGTGATAAGATAAATAGTTCTATTTTTTGTATGTTAAGTACCAAATTTAAATATCTAGATTGTCAAATTTTTAAATATTTCTCTATTTTTTTTGGTGAAACCACCCCTAATTGAGGCCCTATTTAACGTTAGCACCTTTAATTACACAATTTTTAGAAAAGCCGTACTTATCCGTTGTTCTATTAACATAGAAACACCTTATGCACTTTTTCATCTAATTCTCCATCCAAAAAATTATATTTTGACAATATGACCCTTGTATATGTTTAATTTTATTAAGCTTTGGGTGTTAAAGTTAAATATTGAAAATAATTTTTATTATAACTTTGATGCTACAAAATGTTTCTTTGCTAAAAAATAAGTCAGAATCTACTTCAGTTTTCACTTTGATACCATGAAGCTTTTTTCCCAAAACATATGACAAAGTTTAATAAAATTTTACGTTATTACAAATTCAATAAAATTTGATCTTGATGTACCAAATTTCAATAAAATTTAATTTTGATTGACAAAATAAAAAGAAAAAAATAACTTTGACAACCATTGTTTAACAAGGTTTAATTTTGATATCCAAATTTAAAAAATTAAACCTATAGGGATAAAACCATCAAAATATTAATTTAAGAATGGAAATTTAGTTAGAAAAGATATGGGTTTATGAAACTTAGTAATTAATGGTGGTAACGTGAAATATGGTATAAGTTATAGGTGAATTGCTGGAAAAAAGAACCCTAGATAAATTTTGTAAGTTCTTAGTTTTTCTATTTTGTAACATCTAGAGAGTTGGCTGAATGTGGAGGCCGAAGAAATATATATAATTTAACATAATTCTTAATATAAATCCAAATATACATATACTTAGGATAGGATAGGATATTTGAAGCTTATACTTATTAATTATAGTTAACTAGGATATAGGATAATGATATAATATTTAAAAGGATCAACAACATTTTCATCAAGGAGTATGATATGATTATTTTTAGACAGTTTCTAGTCTTTTTAAAGGGAAGGGTGTTTTGACAACTTTTACAAATGGAGCAAAGTTTAAACTTGGCCAAAAACTGGGCCAAGTCTGGCCTAGCTTTTCTATAGTCAATTTTGGCATGTAAACTGGGTTTTTTTAACCAACCTTCCTCTTGATTTAAAACAAAATCAGTCTCTTGATTTAAAACAAAACTGATTTTGTTTAAGACTGGACGGCCTCATTTTTGGGTTCAAAGTTTACGTAGGGGGTGTTTAGTCAATTGACACATTTTCATGCAAAATGGGATAATTATTAAAATGGAATAATTTTTCGCTAGTGGGATATTTTAGTGGGATAAATAGGAACAATTTTATAAAGCGGGATATTTTGATAAAATAATATGGGATAAATTTTTATAACCATGCAATATATATTTATGCATTTTGAAGATATAAATACTATTTTTAAACTTACTATTATTGATTGATAATTGCTTACAAGAATGTTCTTTACAATTAAATAACATTTGGTTAGACTATAAGATATTAATAATTATTATTATAATGATAGTCTAATGATAGTTATAACCATAATAGGAAAGAAGTAAAGAAAAATATATATAAAAAATAAAAAATAACAAAATAAATATGAGTTCTAGTTTTTTACCACCTAGTTTCAAGCTAAAACTTAAAATAATTTAAGAGACTAGAACTCTCATTTTTGTATAGAAAAATAAAAAAGGGAATAGTTTTGTTAGAGTTCTACTTGACTAACACTGTAAATTTTGTTCTAGTTTTAGTTCTATGTGACTAACACCTTA
The DNA here is from genome assembly GCF_001876935.1 of Asparagus officinalis. Classification (NCBI taxonomy): domain Eukaryota; kingdom Viridiplantae; phylum Streptophyta; class Magnoliopsida; order Asparagales; family Asparagaceae; genus Asparagus; species Asparagus officinalis. The sequence continues at coordinate 45,147 of NW_017972605.1, forward strand.
AAAATTTATCCCACAGATTATCCAAATTCCAATTTTATGTTCTAAGTGACTAACCCACCTAGGGTTTTTTCTGAAAGTTCCCACGGATTAGGTGAGATTTTTTAATAGGGGTTTTTGTTTTTGGGCCCATTTATTTACTCCACTTTATATTTAAACCCAAGTATTGTTACTTCTATCTCTAAGCCCAACTCTCTTTTTGTATTTATCTTTAAACCCAATCTCTAAAATATAATACTTTTAGCACTTGTATTTATACATAATCAAGGTAAAACCCCCAAAATACCCATTTCCCCATATAAACCAGTATCTCTCCTCAAAATCCCCTTTTCACCTTAGCCCTAAATTAAAAAAATGAAAGCCCCTTGCCTCTGTCGCCTGTCTCCAGCCGCCGTGACCCGTCTGCAGTTTATTTACTCCACTTTATATTTAAACCCAAGTATTGTTACTTCTATCTCTAAGCCCAACTCTCTTTTTGTATTTATCTTTAAACCCAATCTCTAAAATATAATACTTTTAGCACTTGTATTTATACATAATCAAGGTAAAACCCCCAAAATACCCATTTCCCCATATAAACCAGTATCTCTCCTCAAAATCCCCTTTTCACCTTAGCCCTAAATTAAAAAAATGAAAGCCCCTTGCCTCTGTCGCCCATCTCCAGCCGCCGTGACCCGTCTGCAGCCGGCGTCACTGTCGTCGTTGCTCCGTTGCCTCGTTTTTGTCCCAGATCTCGCCATCAACTTCTTAGTTCGATCTCGCCATTGACCTCTTTGTTCGATCTCGCCGTCGACCTCTTAGTTCGATCCCGCCGTCGTCGACCTCTTAGTTTGACCGTCCCAGACCGTCGTGCGCAGCCATTGTTGCCCGTCTCCACAAAAATTTGTTGTCGAACTCGTCGTTGAGTTTCCATCCCAGATTGTTGTCGTCGACCTCTAAGTTCAATCTCGTCGTCGATCTCGCTATCCCCTTGCCGCCGACGCATCTCACAATCGACGATGTCGCCCGTCCCAGTCATCATTACCATCAAACTCGTCGTTTGAGGTACTTATTAGCATGAGCATTGGCTGGGTTACCGTTAATCTTTTTCATTGTTGGTTTTGATATTTGGATATTGACTGCATGGATAATTATTGGCTCTTAAACTCAACAATTTTAGATTAGTTGAAGTGTTTGTATTATTTTGAATTCATGACTTTATAACTGAGGAATGATATTGATTTTCTTATGTTTTTTAGAAATTAATAACTTATTATGTATAGTTGTTTTTTATGCAATATATTAAGTCATAATTTTAGGACATCAACATGATCCTCAAGACCCCGGATGCTAGATTTTAACATTTGATACAAAAGTCTGTTATTGTACATATGTTAACATTTGATACAAAAGTCTATTATTGTACATATGTTAACATTTGATACAAAAGCTATATTTGTTAACAATTGATATAAAAATATTACCAAAAAAAAGGAAATGAAAAAAATGTTGTTGGATATTCGAGAATTAAGATTGTCTGTTACAATTTTGAAATCATAGGCTTTGAAATTTGTTTTAATGAAGAGATTATGTATAATATTGATGGACAACTAAAGTTGCTTTATGTTTTATGGTTGTAGAAAATTCAATCTCATGGCTTTAGTACGAATTCCATCCAACGTTGGGTACTTCCGGGACCTTGTTCAAAATTAAATTTCTGCTAATTTGTCGGAAGGTCAACAAACTGCCCTCCGAGATACTCTATTTTATGGGTATTTAGATATTCTAGATCTTCTAATGCAACCAGTTATAGTGGATTGTTTGTTATGAGTATTTAATGTTGAAAAAAGTGTTAGACCCTAGAGGGGGGGTGATTAGGGTCTTATGCTAATCTAATCCGATTAAATGCCAATTAAAATTAATTAATACGTTATCCTAGCAAGTATGAAATACAACAAGATATGTAAGCTAGGATAAGCAATATGAACAAACGAATATATCCTTTCAATGAGATATTACAAGTATATGAGCAAGGATATATAAACTCAACTCACACAAGGGGTAAACAATTTAACTACAAATGTGATAGGGTAAAATGATCAACAAGCAATACACAATGACGATGTAAGATATGAACATGAAAACAAGTGCGCCAATGCAAACACAAACAAAGGATATGTTTACGAGGTTCGGTCCCCACGACCTACGTCCCCGCTCCTCACCTCGAGGAGATCTCTACTATCACAACCGGGTTTTCTACGTTCACCCGAATAACGTTTACACCTCACACTCGGTTTTCTAGCTAACCGAAAACTTTACAATCAACACTCTTGCAATCACACTCTACACCCACTAAGTGTTGGAACTAGACGTGTCTCCCTCAAGTGTTAGGAATTACAACCTCTCGTCACCTACCCCACTCCTCTTGGGACGATCCCCGACTCTCGCCACACACTTCTCTCTTGGTGTACAAGTGTATTACAAAGTGTATCCTCACAATTAAGGCTCAATACAAAGTGTTTGTTCTCTACAATGGATGAGAACGAATTGTAAGCTCACTCTCTAAGATACACAATCTCACAACCCAATTATACTATGAATGTAAATACAATAAGCTCAATAGGTTGTGTGTGAACAAAGAGATAATAAAATCAACTAAACTCAATATGAACACTAGCTTAATAAAAAGATAATCAAACAATATAAAATATGAAGCTAGATTGAGTTTAGAAAACTTCTCAATAGATCAAGAGTGGAAGGAGAAGAGTTGGATGCTCAAACACCAATAGATGATCTCCTCAAGCTCTTGTGGAAGTGATTCACAAAACCAAAACACTCAAATGCTTAAAAGCTTATAAACACACTTAAACCAAACATAAACCCTTGATTAAAACTTTCTTAAACTTGTTTTTAAAACTCTCTTGAATATGAACTCAGGTTCGGTCGACCGGTACGGTCGACCGAAAACAGATATGACAGAAACTGAAACCTGTTTTGCTGGTTTTAAAATGCTGTTTAAAAATATCAAATAAATTCCAAAAAATGTAAAACTTTGGGGAATGATTGTAGACATGATAATAAACATGCTACAACGACTGGTTTCGAAAAAGGACTTCCCAAATGAAAAATATCATCATTTTGCAAAATAGTCCAAAACACGAAAATGTAAACATGTGAATTTTGATATTTTGGCTAAACCAACTTTTGAAACTTTACAAAATGATTTTATAGACTTGAAGAAAGATGTAAACTATTGTTATGAAGTCTATAAACAATGAATGTAGTATTTTATCAAAATACACATATAATGCACTAAAACATGATTTCATTTAACTAACTAAAATTGATATTGATGAAATCATATATATGCATATGAGTATGAAACAAAAATATGTTTTCTAATTATATTCAATTGTTTCATAGTAAAACTTGAAAACTATCAAACTAAAACATATATGTATATATATAACTATATATATACAAAAACCAAAACGTGTATGTGTGTATATGATTGAGCTTAAAGTACTAACACACATAATATAAATTCCTAAACTAAATTACCCAAGCAATGATCTTGATCTTCAATAAGCTTGACTTGGTAATCTCGCGGATGAAGCTTGAACTTGGATCTTGAACTTTGAATAGCAAGGCTTCACCGACATTCCGCCAACCTCCTTTGGATATGATCGTTGAAGCTCTATTCCATCCATCCTCCAACAAGTTGTTTGTCTACAATGAATAGATAACACAAGCACTAGACAAACAACATTAGTTATAAATTGTTTGTTAAACATCATCAAAACAAGAAGACCAACAAAAAGTAGTTTCAAAATTGGAGGAAATGGACCTCCTTTGGTGTTGAAGAAGTTGAGAGAATTATGAGTTTTCCGATGGGAGGATCTATAGTAGACACTCGGTTTCATAGAAGTGATCACGATACAATCTACAAGCTTGTGCTTTCATATAGTACTAAAGCTAAAATTGAAGAAGATATGAAGTGCAGGACTAGAAGAAGTAAGAAGAAAAGTGATGAGGGTAAGAAGAAGATTGTGTGTGCTAGAAGAGATAGGATGGGTAAACTTATCAAGCAGATGACCGAGCTTAGAGATCCTCTTTTACCATAGATGCTCGTGGCTTTCATTATAGGCTTCATATTATACCCTCAAGCTAGTAAGAGTTATCCATTATTTGCATTTAGATATACTGAGAAATTTGGTACTCTTAAGGAGTATAATTGGATTGAATTAGTATACAATATGTTGCGTTCTGAGATAAATAAGGCTAAGAAAACCATCACTAAGAGGTTTGAGGGAAATCGATCTAGAGGTGGTTATATAGGGGGGGTTGCCTCGGTTTTGGTGGTAAGTTAACTTTTACTACATTTTTATGTCATTATGAATTTCATATATGTATATCATTTTGTCATGTTTATTGTTGAGCTAAAATTTTTATTTTCTCACAGATTTGGTTTTATGAACTTGTGGAAAAATTAAGCCTTCATGTAAGAGCAGAATCCCTACCACCCATCCTTAGCTTCTACAAGGGTCAGGGATCTTTGTGAAGGAGTGCAGTTCAAGATTTAATTAGAGACCCGTATACTTTTAGAAAGCATGTTATCGAGTCGAGGGCTCATAAATTTGAAAAGAGAAAAGCTGCAACTACATCCACTGTTCCTACAATATTGAAGAGAGAGAGAGAAAGAGAGAGAGAGATAGGTATATATATATATATTTTATTCCATGTTAGTTAATTGCTCCCAATGCTTTTATAAAATAATTTTTATTTGATGTTCTTCCCTGAATTGAACTTTACTTGGGTTATTTATGTGTAGGTAATCACCAAAGCTGAGTTGGATTAGCTCATACTTGAAAAAAAAAGTGGAATTAGACCTTCTCTTAAAGATAAGGAGGGACAAATTTGGTGAGGAAAATGATGTCTATAGTGGTGGAGGAGATGAGGAGGACAGTGATGATGGGGATGATAGTGATGGCGCTGATGAGGATGAGGGGAACGAGGAGGGGGGTGATGAGGGGAATGGGGAGGATAAAGAGGGAAATAATGAGGTCAACGAGGAGGATGAGGAGGGGGTGATGAGGGGAATGGGGAGGATGAGATGGGAGTTGATAAGGGGAATAGTGTGAATGGTGGAGATATGGATGAGGATGTCGGCGGGGATGCGGAGGTTGGTGAAGATGTAGATAGATTGAATATAGGTAAAGATGGTGGTGGGGATGGTGGTAATGATCAAGTGGGCCTGAATTCAATGGAAGTGGATGACGACACCTTTGTTCTAGGCCCGCGCGATGTTGGGTTGATTGAAGGCATGAGTAAAACTCCTTCCATCAAAAGAATAGTTCTCTCGAGATCTCAGCATGTTGGACCATCAATATGTTCTCCCTTTGTTCTGCTTTTTAATAGAAAAGGAGTACCAAATTAATTGGGAAGGAAGGAAGTAAGGGATGACGAGAGAGAACTGCTAGATAATTTTTGGAAGGAGAAGAATAAGGCCACGTAAGTGTATTTTGAATGATTAACTTTTCAATATGTACTAAGTTTTTTCATTAATACATGTTATAAATTTGTTTCATATGTAGTGAGACATTAGTGTGGTCATCTAGAGATGCGTTGATAACACGCAAGGATTTATTGGAATTGCTTAAAGAGGAGGCAATTAGTTACGACGTAAGTATCCGTACTTTTCATGCTTCACACAATGCACGTGTAATATATAACACTAACATAAATTTGAGTGTCACATCCGAATTCTTCACTTTTTATATGTGATCAACGGTAAAGATACCACAGACACAAAAACACTATGTTGAAGTTAGAATCTGATAGAGTGCTTGGAATTGAATAAACTAATTTGGAAAACATTGTCAGGAAACTGGAACTAAAACAAAGCAGTTGTCCATATTTTTTATTTCTTAAGTTGGAAATGGATACTTTGTCAACTATTAGTAGTTAAGATGAATAACAGGGGACTCCCAGAGTAATTATTCACACAATGCACATGTAGTATATAACACTAACATTTACAATTATATTATCTACATTTCAGGTTATAACCTCCTATGTTGTGCTTCTAAATAGGTTGATTGAGACGCGTCCAAACTATGCAAAGGACATACACATATGTAGTCCATGAGTAACTGTAAGTAGAAATCCAATCCGAGATTATAAGTATTATTCATAAGGTATATTAAATACTTAATCTTAACTTTCTTTGTTTTTTTAGAGATGCATCAATGAAAATAACCCGTCGAGTGTGGATCGAATGTTTAAGCCAATAACGACTACTCGATTCCATAAACTTGATAAGATTATTTTCCCACTCCTAACTTCATTTTATTGGCATATGTTGGTATTCTCTATTAAGGATAGAAGATTTTATCATTATTCTTCTCTACACGGATATATGTCCGATGCTAGTGATTTTAGAGTGAAGCTTATTTCTACCATTCCCGATGCTTAGAATTTGGACATTACTTCTTGTCAAGAGGTAGAAAGTGTTGGCGTACCTCAACAACGTGGGTTAGTGTATTTGACTTATTCATTTGTTGTTCTTTCGTATGTGCTAACACATAGAAACTATATAATTACGAGCCAAGAGTGTTATATTGATATTGCAAACATTTGAACTTGCAGTAGCTTGGATTGCGGGGTAATCTTGATGGCGTACATGTTTAGCCTCGTTTCCGATCAACTAATTTTAATTGACCAAAAGGATTGTGCAAGACATAGAGCTCATATCGTTGCTCTATTTGTATTTGAAGGTATATTTTTTATAAGTAAAAAGTTCATTGAACTGCTTATATTCAGTCTATTGCTCTATTATTCTTTTGATCCGGTTATATTTTGATTTTAGGAGACAAACGTGATCCTCAAGACAAATTCCTTGGATGCTAGATGCCAAATGTGATATCAATAGTTAACCAAGTGTAAACATATATTTGGAAATTGATTTGTAAAATATTTGTATAATGTATGTTTGACAGTATGAACATATGTTTGTCATTACGAAACCTATGGGACTGCTGTTGGACTATATCTTGTCATGCAAGTTGTATATAGTTTGTTTGTCATTATAAAATATATGTTTGTATGAACGTTGTATATACTTTATCAATTGCATTCTTCGGTTATATTATTATTGTTATGTGGCTTCTATGGTAGATTTGATGATAGATAGATATATTTGTATGAACGTTATCCTGTAAGTATAGCACGTTATATTGTAAGTATAGCATGTTAACATATAAGTATAGCACGCTATTTAGTAAGTATAGCACGTTAACATGTAAGTATAGCACGTTATATTGTAAGTATAGCACGCTATCCTATAAGTATAGTACGTTATCCTATAAGTATAACACGTTATCCTGTAAGTATAGCATGTTATACTATAAGTATAATACGTTATTCAGTAAGTATAGCACGTTATTCAGTAAGTATAGCACGTTATAAGGTAAGTATAGCACGTTATCATGTAAGTATAGCACGTTATAAGGTAAGTATAGCATGTTATTCATGAAGTATAGCATGTTATCCTGTAAGTATAGCACGTTATCATATAAGTATAGCACATTAACCTGTAAGTATATCACGTTATTCAGTAAGTATAGCACGTTATCTTGTAAGTATAACACATTATACTGTAAGTATAATACGTTATACTGTAAGTATAGCATGTTATTCAGTAAGTATAGTACGTTAACCTATAAGTACAGTATATTATTTAGTAAGTATAGCACGTTATTCAGTAAGTATAACACGTTATTCAGTAAGTATAATACGTTAATGTAAAACCCTAAAATTTAAATATTTTGTAATAAATCATAAATGTGTTGTATTATGAAAAAAATAATATTTATTAATATTTGAGTATGCTAGGAATTGATTTGAGATCAATCTAATGTATATATGTGAATATAGAAGTGATATCATGCACATGTGCACGGGCCTAAATCTGGGAAAAACGACTAGTTAAAAGTATATGTATTTTACATACTGAAACAGTTGGAATATAGAAAAACTTAAAAGACCTAAGTTGTAGGTCTCTTCAAGAGATTTCCAACAAATCTTATATAACCTCATTCTGATGTCACACGTGAAAGTTATGGCCAAAATACCGATGGTTGTTTTCCTAGTCAGACTAGGTTTCCTGGTTCGGGTCAAACATGTTTGTTTCGGGTTTGCCTCTATAAATACATGTATTTTTTTAAAAAAAATTTCTCTCTTTTATTATATCTATGAATCCTAGTAGCCATCCTCTCCCCTCAAAAACTCTAGATATTTTTTTATGAATTTTGAGAGCTTTGTGGAGCATAATACCGACACTAGGGCGAGATCTTCCACGTGTGACAAGGGAGAACGGGTTGTTTATGCTTGTAGATGGCTTACTGTTTATCTCAGAGGCTTAGAACGATATTTGAGGCAATATTATCTTCATCCAAACTCATCCCCATAGTTAAATAACTAGTGTAGATGATTAATATGATGTTGAATATGTGTTTTCATGCTTTAATTTTAACCTGATGTGTTAAAAGTCAGATTTTTGATAGTAAATCTTAAATCAATGCTAGATTAGTAATCTTTTCTTACTGTTTATGATAATATCATGATCATGATCATTAGGGTTATTCATAATTTTATTTATATATGAGAAATTTAAGTGATGTACTAAATATATATTTTCTGCAGAAAACTGCAGCACTTATATAATCTTTAACTGATATTTTAAGATAACAAACAAATTCTAAATTTAACCAAACTAGTTCCAAATTAAAGATATATGTATTTCGTTTCTACAACAGAAAACCTTTCTTAAAAAAAATTGTATAGAGAAAGATATGTTATGTTTACTAATAATATGTCCTGCAAAAAAACTGCTACACATATATAATGTTTAACTAGAGATTTAGGATAACAAATAAACACCAAACTAGACCAACTTTATGTCATTTAAAAGATGTGTGAATCTAGTTTTTAAAACAGAAAACCATTTATAAAAATAGTGTTTCTAGAGAAAGATATGCTCATTTTACTAATAGAAGTCCCGTCTATTTTTCCTGCTCATTTTGTGGAGCTGTGTTGCGCCATTTTTAGATGCGTTCGCGAAGTTTTGAGCCGCTTGATGTTAAACATATAGTCATGAATATATTGTGTTACACATTTAAGAATTCTAAGGGGATTGTGATAAATTTTGATTTGATCATATTTGAATTAGATATCGTTCATATACATGTTGGATGTCGTTGATGAGCACAGCTCAGTACTATATAGGATAGTACGTCGACATACCAGATATACACGGTTTATACATGAGATGAATATCATTGATGAGCACAGTTCAGTACTATATGGGATAGCGCATCGACATACCAAATATATAAAGATTTATATGAGGTGGATATCGTTGATGAGCTCAGTTCAGTACTACATGAGGTAGTGCGTCAATATTCCACATGTACAGGCCATTAAGTCGGATTTTAGGAGGCTTGATCTAACCGTCCGTCCCGCACTAGGGTGCGATGAGGCTTGTGAGCCATAGGATGTCTATTTGTCCGTCCCGCACTTATGTTAGCACTGAGATCGCGATGAGACTAATGAGCCATATACACAGTTCAGGATACCTACAGGGTAGTCCGTTGCACTAAGACAATTACTTGATAGCCTAAGTGTGACAGATATAGATTATGAATATGACCTACCACTGAGCTATATGATCGAGATACGTTGCTTTTAAAAGTATACAAAATTATGTGTTGGTATTTTATTCTATCTTCCCAGTGATAGTGGAAAATATTATAAATATGATGTGTTGATGTCTTAATTCTTTTACTGCCTTCTTTATTTCTTAGTTGGAATCAATGATTAGAGATTCACAACTTGAGACATATGTCATATATATAAGGGTTTCCTTGTTTGGATTATTTCGCTCGATGTACCAGTCTTGTGTTATGGATTTTTAATTGTTGATTTTATTAGATTATCTTTTCTTAGTTCGGTATTAATATTTAGATATCTACAATTTGAGACATATGGTATATATATGAGGGTTTTCTTGTTTGGATTATTTCGCTCGACGTACTACGTCTCGTGTTGTAGGTTTTTAAATGTTAATCCCATTTAGATACAGAAAAAATGAATCTAGATAGACTATACTTAATAGATAGAGCATTCACTCCATCTAGGTAGTTCGGAGTTTTGGAGAGCCTCAGGGTGACAGAGTTCTGGCATAGTCGTCGTCGCATATTTTTACTTGTAGAGACTCCACTGTAGTTTTGAGTTTCATTCAGACATTAGAGTTTCATATTCATATTGTAAAGACAGTGTGCCTTAGTACGATTTTTAGTTGATTCATGTTAAGACATTTTTATTATTCATATATCAGATGTATTATAGTTGAGACATGATTCTTTTTATTTATGAGATATCTCTTTTATATCATGTCTATTACATTTATTCTCCTTTTTTTACCTGTTTTGTATCTGCACTTCTATTTGGTTCTACTAGAGGATATTGCTATGATTGGTGAAACATGTTTATACACAGTGTGAGTGTATGGCAGGTTTGATATCTCTGGTTTCACCTTGGACTGCAGCCTTGTGTGAACCCAGGGGCGTCACAGTTAACCTGTAAGTATAATACATTATACTGTAAGTATTAACATGCTATTCAGTAAGTATAGCATGTTATTCAGTAAGTATATTACGTTATCATATAAGTACATGTTATCATATAAGTATAACATGTTATACTGTAAGTATAGTACGTTATTCAGTAAGTATAGTATGTTAACTTGTAAATATAGCACGTTATTCAGTAAGTATAGCATGTTATTCAGAAAGTATAACACGTTAACCTATAAGTATAGCACGTTATTCAATAAGTATAGCATGTTATCTAGTAAGTATAGCACGTTAACTGTAAGTATAACACGTTAACTTGTAAGTATAGCACGTTATTCAGTAAGTATAGTATGTTATCATGTAAGTATAGCACGTTATAAGGTAAGTATAGCACGTTATTCCGTAAGTATAGCACGTTATCCTATAAGTATAACACGTTATTCAGTAAGTATAACACGTTATTCAGTAAGTATAGCACATTATCTTGTAAGTATAACAAGTTATTCTGTAAGTATAGCATATTATATTGTAAGTATAACACGTTATTTAGTAAGTATATCACGTTATTCAGTAAGTATAGCACATTATTCAGTAAGTTTAGCACGTTATTTTGTAAGTATAACATGTTATACTGTAAGTATAGCATATTATTCAGTAAGTATAGCATATTAAACTGTAAGTATAGCATGTTAACCTGTAAGTATAGCACGATAACAAACACATATCCTACATCCAAAATTGTAGCTCGTCTTACATCCAAAAGTATAGCATGTCTTTTGTCCAAAGTTATAGCATGTCTTACATCCAAATTTTTTGCTCATCTTACATCCAAAAGTATAGCATAGAATATATCTAGTCTGCAATAGGTTGTCTACATGTTCTATGGTTATGACCATATTATTGACATCTACTATATTTTAACTCTTTGTTCGGATTCAATCCTGAAGGAATACGCTTTGTCCTTGGTCTTCCACGAAGAATTGATGTTGTCGGTGGCTGAATCACTATATATCATCATCTATATATGGCTTGTGATCATCAGGAATTGGGTATATCCAAAGGAGTAGCATTTGCGGTATATCCACACACTAAAATAGTGGGAAATATAAGAGTAAAAGGTGTCGTTATTCTGTCAAATAACCGTTGTCGTATGTTTGCAAGGTAGCCCGACAACTTGCCATTCACGACAAGCACATGTGCATTCATTCAAATCTACTTCAACGGTGGGAAAATCATACACCTTATACCTTGCTGTAGTAGAAGGAATTGCAGAAAGACAATGTGATTGCTCATTGATATGAATAAGGTACTCTTTCACAATATGAACAAATATTGTGGTCTACTTGTGGGATGCCTCCCGCCTTTCAAAACTCATCCTCGTCATTTTCTTGTGAATATTATCAATTATTTATGTAATTGACAAATAACGAGCTTCTTTGATCCAAGAATTGAATGACTCCGTTACGTTTGATGTTTGTATCACATGTGTGTCAATAAATAGTAAGTATATCAGGAACATATATCTCGAAGATTTGTATTTAAAATTTTGTATAAATTTAAATTTTAACCTCTTCCCAGGGAAATAACAATTAGCCTAATTTTTTAGACTCGTCCTCAATATTTCATTATAGGCGATCTCTGATTTGTTCCGTAGCACGTTGCATTCATTGTTATAGGAACGAGAAGTGTATGCATAAGCGGCCCTCTTTATAATTTGCACACATTCATCTCGTAAAGGTAGTGTAATACCTTTTTTCGATAAGTTATTCTTAAAATTAGCCAAAAGATGACGAATACAATAAGAGTGATGTGACAATGGAAATCATTTCTTCACGGAATTTTAAAGTCATTTGTTCCTATCGGAGATTAACACCAATTCATCATCTGGAGTATATGGATCTTCATCATTGAAGAGAATGTCTCGAATGCATTCCAAAAACCATTCCTAATTACTCATTCTCCATCCCGCATATGCAAATTGCTACATGAAACATACCTCCATCTCTATTTAGAGCAGTTGCGGCAAGTAAGATTTCTTTATACCTATAAAAGAAAAGAACAATCATGAATCAAAGTATAATATTTTACTATGAAGTGGTACATTAATGCAAGTTTTGATTAGATTGAATTCTACCATACCTATCAAAAAGATGTGTACCATCCAAGAACAGCATTGACCTACATCCCTCCATAAACCCCTTCTAACAAGCATAATAAGACACAAATACTCGTGTAAATCTTCCGTCTTCATGCTCTAAGTGAACAATTGATCCCGGATTAGTTTCTATAACTTTATCCTTATACCATCGGAGTTAGTCATATGAAAATTTAGTATCACTATACAATTCACGTTGAGCTAGCTCTTTTCCCCCACCAAATTCTATGATAAGGGATGTCCAAACCAAATTCCATTTTAAACTTCTTCTGGAAATCAATTGGGCGATAAGTGAGTTGTTCCTTCAATATGATCTTGAGATGATTAGCATTTCACTTACGAAATGCCTGGTGATATCCTTCTTTTCCTATGCCTCCTCCCAAGCAACTATGAGAACTACAGATTTTTTTTCACATAGAATCGATCACTATCTCTACGATGGGTGCAATGAACCATCCATTCGCACTTTGCGGCCTTGCATTTTGCTGTCACTCTTTTGCATTCATTTTTTACAAATTCAAAGTTAAATCATCGTGCAATAGAGTAATTACTTAAACTCCGCTGACAATGCTCAACATCATCAAATTTTTGACCAACACTTCTAATAGCATTGTGCCATGCAATAGGAATCATACTAGAACTCCTAACTTCCCAAGACATATTTTGTGAAGACGATGGATTTTGTGAATGAGAAACATGTTCGTCACTAGAGGGGATATACAGATTACTACATAGAAAAATGTACAAGAGTTAAGAAAGTGATAATGTTAAAAGTATAAAAGTATATCAAAAGTGCAAATTACCTTATATGGACATTATTAACTTGTATCCCAAATAATATTTCTCGATTCATCTCAATGTTCATGACAACTATATTCCCCTTGCAACTTCGATGTACATTGACCATTATTGAGACATCATTATCATCACATACACGTACATAAATTTCTTGTGTGTGGGGTACTTTGTAATTCAACTGTATCGTGTTTGCACTACAAGCAATTACGCTTTGCACTACAACCGCCAAATCTTTGTAACTCCCGTTGATATTTAATTTTAAGAAGTGATTGTTTCCTCTAAAATCCGTCATTGCACAATATAATTCTTCATCCATCTATATTTGTTACCAAAAATAAACAAATTTAGGAAAAATTTCATCAAAGATAGACACAAAAAATCAATACAACTAAAATACTGCTACAGTTTAACGTGTTATACTTACAGTTTAACGTGCTATACTTACATGTTAACATGCCATACTTACAGGTTACGTGCCATACTTACAATTCTTATATTTTATGCTATCCTTACAGGTTATCATTCTATCTTAATATCAAATTCAACTGAAATTTCATCAATTATAACAAATTTAACTAATAACAAATTTAACTATTTTTATGAATTCATAAATAATATTGAGAAATTAGTGTGAAATAATAATATGAAATTAATGGGTGATTAATTACAATACCTCATTTAACTAACATTTTATCAAAAATAGAAAATTTAAAAAAAATTATGAAGTCATTTAACTAACAACATCAAATAATTGTCATGCATAAAATGATAAATTAATGCTATAAACTAAGTAGTTGAGAAAATTAAAAAATTGTACCTTCAAATGCTAAGAAAGTTGGTAAGGATTAATTGATGGGTTATAAGGGAGTGTAAGAATCTATTAATGGAGTGAGAGAAAGGAAGATGAGGAGGGGGGGAGAGAGAGAAGACAGGGAGGGAGAGGGAGAGGGGGGTCGATATTCCTACCGGTTTGTCATCCTCTCCCGCGTTTCTCTCTCTCCATTTTCTTTTATTTTTTTGAAAAGGGGCCCCACTTAATGAAGGCTATAATGGGAATTTAAGAAAAATATTTAGGGGGGTCCACGTATGAAAGTATTGTATTTTAAAGATTGAGTTTAAATATAAATACAAAAAGAGAATTGGGCTTATAGATACAAGTAAGAAGAATTTTTCAAAACAGACCCGCTTCAACTTTTTTTTCTTAAAACCGACCCGTTTTTTTTTTTTATCAAAACCGACCCGATTTTGTAATTAGCAGCTTAATCACCATCCTAAACAGTCGGGGTTGGCAACCCCGACTATTTAGGAAGGTGTTAAACCCTAATTAGAAGCCTTAAACCCTAAAAATTAATGTCCTAAATAGTCGGGGTTGCCAACCCCGACTGTTTAGGATGGTGATTAAGCTGCTAATTACAAAATCGGGTCGGTTTTGATAAATAAAAAAAAAGGTCGGTTTTAAGAAAAAAAAGTTGAAGCAGGTCTGTTTTGAAAAATTCTTCGCTCAATAATATTCAAAAATATTCGCTGAAAAAGGAAAACGTTAAAAGAGTTGGTGTGAGAGAGCAGCAGTTGATCAGTGGTCCAAAACTAGTCATAAACCAGGCGTTTTTATTTTCTTTCTTTTTCTTTTCTTCCATCCTCCGCTCCCCCTCCTCCCCCGACCCCCTCCTCGACCTCTCCGACTACCTCCAAACCCTAACCCTGACCCTCACCCCCTCCGAATCCTCCGAGATCCTCAAAACCCTAACCTCCCCTCACCAAGCCCTCACCTTCTTCCACTTCTGCAGATCCCTGCCCGGGTTCAAGCACGACTGCTTCACTTACAACCGTCTCCTCTCGATCCTGTCGAAATCGAACCGGGTGGATTCTGATCATATTATGAAGATCGTGGAGGAGATGGAGAGGGACGGGGTTAGGGGGAACGTCTCGACGCTGAATATATTGATCGGGATTGTGGGGGCGGGGGAGGTCGAGAGGTGCTTGGAGTTGAAGAGGAAGTGGGGGCTGAGGTTTAATGGGTATACCTACAAGTGCTTGTTGCAGGCTTATTTGAGGTGCAGGGACGTGGAGAAGGCGGTTAGGGTTTATGAGGAGATGAGGAGGAGAGGCTACATGTTGGATATATTTGCTTACAATATGTTGCTCGACGCCTTGTCGAAAGCTAACAAGGTGTGGCTTTATTTTGGTCATTGCATTTGCCCTCAAAATGCGTTGAAATGGTGCTTTTTGATTTAATCATTACGGCGGTGAGTAAGTAGGTAAAAGTGTGAAAAGAGAGAGAGCTTGATCTTAGTTGAAACCTTCGCTGTATGCGGTGGGTGTTATGCTCCTCATTATAGTTAGTCGCAATCAGATAAACAAGATGCACCAGTATGGGTATTGAATTTCGCACATCTTTATAGACAAGTGGATCTTTGAATTGCCAGTATACTGGTAGAAACTTGACCTTAACGAACAGTTCACTTGTTTTGAATCTGAAACAATTAATTGTTTTGTTTTCTAAATGCGTGTTGTCGTTCCCGTCAATTGTTCTCCGTCCAGTATGATAATCTAGCAACCATTTAAATTTAAAATTGACCTTTTGACTGGACCAAGCGACAACCTGTCTCTGAATTCCTAATTTTTCTTAATCCTGTTCAAAGTGCTGGTAAATTTTCAGGATTTCTCATGTAGTAGTTATATCTTAGTATTTTCTTTTATTCAGAGTAAACTTATTGCATATATATCTTAATTAGAATAATGTTGATAAGTAGTTCCCATCTGAATGGACTGACTCCACGACTACACCTGACGTTCATTGTTTCTGTTGGAATGTTTTGTTAGCCCAAAAAGTTTCCACTCTAGTCCAAACATTCTTGCAACAGGTCAAGCATAAGGTTTTGTGGTTCTACCCTTGCTTCCTGACCTATCCTCCTTTGTTTCCCCAATCTCTCTCCTTTGCCACAGAATGCTTCAATATATTTAAGAAAATAATTCAGGAGGTGATAACATGAGCAGATTGTCATCTTTTCCAAACCTTATGAAAATGTTCCAATGGAGAAGAGATTGGCTAAATGGCACTTAAATACCTTATTGTTCTTCCACTATTACATTTAAATGCCCCAAGTTGTAAAAAGAAGCACTTTGTTTGATACCTTAAGTTACCTTAAGTTTTGAAAAAAATAGCACTTTAATATTTTAAGTTGTAAAAAACTAGCACTTAAATACCTTATTGTTTCACAACCTTTACACTTAAATATTCTAAGTTGTAAATAATAGCACTTTAATATCCTAATTTGTTAGAAAGTAGCACTTTAATACCCTAAGTTGTAAGAAAGTAGTACTTTAACACATTTTATTAGTTGTCAGGGCATATTTCTACGAATATTCCCATGACAACTAACAAAAGGTACTAATGTGTTAATTTATTACAACTTAGGGTATTAAAGAGCTATTTTTACAACTTAGGGTATTTAAGTATAAAGGTGGTGAAACAATCAGGTATTTAAGTGCCATTTAGCCAAAGACATTTTAGCTAATATTCTTATCCAACAAAAATATCCAAACTAAAACTGAGTTTCAGTTGTAATGCTCCTTATAAGGCCCATGGAGTGTGGAAAACGGAAGAACTGATCATTTGGGCAGCACAATTATTTTTGTGAAAGAGCTAAACGACTCTCTTATCTGATCCTTCTTGAGGTCCTCAAGCAGGATTTCCCAAGAAATGCCTTGTGGAACACTGGGGTGTATACTTGTATCACTGTGATAAGCCTAACCTCTTCTTTCCTGTCCATTCTACAGATAGATTCTTTGGGAGCTTGAGTTCTTAGTGAAGGATTCTTTGGGAGCTTGAGTTCTTAGATAGAGTTCTTAGTGAAGAAAAATTATTTTCTGTTTTTCTTTGTGGTGTTTTTTTTGGGCCGGGGTGGTGTGGGGGGTGGGGGCTTGTTGCAGTCTTCCAGATGCCTGATCAAGCCCCTATTAAGGTTCTCAATTTTTAGTTTGCAGTTGGATGATCCCTTAGAGATATCAATTTAGTCATTCATGTGTTATGATGAACTAGAAATGTATTCACACGGGACTCTAAAGCAAACGTGTAAATTTTCTAAATCTAAAGATGTGAAAAGAATCTAAGAACAAACGTCAATTAAAACATTTTGGATGCACCTTCTAGTCTGCGCAAACTCTGGATGTCCAATGTTCAAAACTATGCCTTTCCACCCTCCACAAAAAAGAAAAATAAAAATAAAAAACAAAAACAATTGCCACTCCATGAAACTACGCGTATGGGTTTTCCATGCTACTCTTTTTTCAGGTGTGAGAAGTACAATGCTATATTTCCACGTACAAGGTCTTCTATGAGTTATTTCCCTGGTCTACTTAATTATTAACTAGTATTTTGTTGCATGCGATGCTTGCATGTCATAATAACATTTACTATAAACTCTTCAATCATTTTAATACAAACTAAATCAATAGAATTCTTATTATGCGAAAATTGTTCACTGGTGTATAATAAAACATCTGTATAGTACTTCATTTGTGTGCATAACTCAAGGAATGTTCTTTAAAAAAATAAAAGGTGCATTTATTACCTATACTGTGAGACTAAAGTAGAACAATGCCGAACGCTTTCCATAGGAGCTTGGAGAGGCGGGTCTCTATCTCATGATTCTCAACTTGACTCCTAAGAAACAATGAACTCGTGATTTCTTAGAGATATTGTCACAAAAATTTTTAATTGCAGGTGGTTAAGTCAAGGGAAAAAAAGCATAATGAGGGAACACGTTTAGAGGAGGTCAACTTGAAGAAATTGAAATCAGAGTGTTTTTGTTTGTAGAGGATTTTGGGTTTGTAAGGAAAGTAATAGAAAGAGAGAGCTTATTTGAGTAGTGAGGACATTCCAAGGGTGTACACGTTGTTAAGAAAATAGACCAGGCGGAAAGTCGGTTTTTTGGTTTTCAATTGAGACTTGAACGTATGAGCAGTGTTGTCAATGCGCGAGGCGCAATGTGGGACGCAAAACATCTTTTACGTGCACATGCGCAAGGCGCAACACGATGCACGCGCCCGAGTGATGCGAGGTGCCCACCACACATAATTTCTCAATATATATAATCAAGCGCGAAAGAACATGTTTTAGAATTTACATGAAAAATATGTCAGGATAAATAATATAGTACTACAAAATCATAATATAATGCCTTAATTTCTAATGCTAACACCCAACATAATAACAAAATTCATAAATTTTCAAATCAAATATTAAATCAAGATTCAAGACTAATATCCAAGCAAAGGATTAGTAATGGTCCTCAATTGAAGGCTACTAAAAAGGCCTAATGGATAGTAATGGTCCTCAATTGAAGGCTACTAAAAAGGCCTAATGGATTTATTTTGCTTTTTGGGATATGGATTATCAAGTATAAAGACTTAAAAAGGCCTAATGGATTTATTTTGCTTTTTGGGATATGGATTATCAAGTATAAAGACTCGATTGAAACGTTAACAAACAAAACTATATGAGGATATGTATTACATGCACCCTGCACAAAGTAAGGATGTACGTGAGGCGTAAAAGGTGTTGTTGCATCAAATGTGGGCGCTTCGCCACAGCCCCATATTGCAAGGCGCATGAGGTGCAGTGAGGCGCATGCCTTTGAAAACACTGCGTATGGGAGTGGTGTGATTGGGAATTAGTTTTTCCCCTAAGATTGCCCCTCTATTTAATTTTGGAGTAATGTAAATTTTAAGGTCATCTCTTGAATTTTTTGAATTTGTGACTCACAAAGGGGTAGAATCAAAATTGTGACCAAAAGTCCATCTTTTCTTAAATTATAGTAATAGATGTGTGTCTCTCGTGTATCATTACTTGTAGAAGTACATGATATTATGCTTGTTAATTTATAAAATCACAAGATTGTAATGTGGTTGAGGTAATCTTTGCAATTTATGGTGTTATTGTTCTCAGCCGGAGAGCATTATGGTCATTTTTTTCATAAACATATGAACATTTTCTTCTATTTTTCCCACTAAAATATTGTGGTAGCTGATTATGTCTTCGACAGGTTGATGAAGCTTACAAGGTTGTTGCAGATATGAGACGCAAATTTTGTGAACCAGATGCATATACATACACAATTCTAATCAGAATGGCAGGAAAAACAGGGAAAAAAGATGAAGTCCTCTCTTTCTTGGAGGAGATGATAAGAAAAGGTCACAGTCTGAACTTGATTGCTTATAACACTACGATTGAGGCACTTGCGAAGAATAAGATGGTGGATAAAGCTCTCTTTCTTTTCACCAAGATGATTGACAATAATTGTCGGCCCAATGAGTTTACATATAGTGTTATTTTGGATGTTTTAGCAGCAGAAGGAAAATTAGATAGATTACATGAGGTTGTGGAAATATCAAATAAATATGTTACAAAGTCCATATATGCTTTTTTAGTGAAGACGTTAAGTAAATTAGGTCATGCAAGTGAAGCCCATACCTTATTTTGTAAAATGTGGAGGTATCATGATGGAGATAAAGATGCTTATATTTCTATGCTAGAAACTCTTTGTAATGCAGAAAAGATGACAGAGGCATTAGATCTGCTAAATCAGATTCATGAAAAAGGGATATCTAATGATACTGTTATGTACAACATGGTTTTTTCTGCACTTGGTAAGATGAAGCAAATATCACATATCAGTACTCTATATGAACAAATGAAGCAGAATGGTCTTCCACCAGATATATTTACTTTCAACATTCTCATATCAAGCTTCGGTAAAGTTGGTTTAACTGACAAAGCTACTGAACTCTTTGAAGAAATGGAGAGTAGTGATTGTAAACCTGATGTAATCACTTATAACTCGTTGATAAACTGTCTTGGAAAAAATGGAGACGTGGATGAAGCTCACATGCGATTTAAGGAGATGCAAGAGAAGGGGCTGAATCCAGATGTTATCACTTACAGTACTCTAATTGAATGCTTTGGTAAATCAAATAAGGTGGAGATGGCTTGCAGGTTATTTGATGAGATGCTCTCTGTGGGATGCTCCCCTAACATTGTTACCTACAACATTTTGCTTGATTGTCTTGAAAAATACGGTAAAGTGGAAGAAGCATTTGAGCTATATTCTACTCTGAAGCAACAGGGGGTGACTCCAGATGCTATAACATATTCAGTACTTGAAAAGTTAGAATATGGAACCCATAGAGCAGTCCGCACACGCAGGCAAAGTCGAATAGCTGGTTGGGTTGTGAGCCCCTTAAGGTGATTAAGGTAAGTGGTAGACTTATGGATAATGCTCAAGGTGATAGGGCAGTTATTCTCTACTGATCATTATGAATCCAAGAAGGATGTTAGCAGGGTTGCTACTGTCATTATATTGTAAATTAAAAAGAAAAGCCAGTGCAAGAGGCCATGGAGCTCCAAACCTCAGCCCTGTTTGCTGGATCTGCAGAGGGTCAGATCTACACGGCTTACCACACAGCCAGGACAGAGGGTCCAGTGACTTGAATTTTTAACTTCCATGCATGGAGCATCCTTTCTCGTGCCAAATTTTGCAATCATTGAGATATCACTAACGAGAGCATTGCATTACCAGGTCAAATTTGGCTGGTGACAGAAATCATGAACAATTGCCATCTCGGTTCCAATATATTTGAGTTGTTCGTCAATTTTTGCCTTTTTATTGGAAATCAAAGGCTGTAGCTGTCCGTTTTATTCTTAACAAGTGCTTTTCTAATACCAAAAAGTGCTAAAAAAAATTACTGATGCAGACACGGGAAAAAAAAGAGATTGAGCTGAGGTTTCAGAATGTACTCTTAATGAAAAGTAGATTTGTCAAGCCTCCTATGTTCGCCTTTCTTCGGTCGTCCCAACATCACTTTTGTTTATCTTATTAACCTGGAAAAGGTTCGGGTTAATAATTCTTCTCAAATTTTCATCAACAGTCTTCCATCCACTGTTTAAAAGCGAGTAAGCATACCTGGTATGCCGAGTGGAAGGGAGTATTTTGGTTCCTAATGTGCGGCTTACTGGCATTTCCTTTTAATAAGTAGCTGTTCACCGGCACTATCTGCTTGAGCAAGCAAATCCTGCCTGCATTGAAGCCGCTCTAATGCTCGTTGCAAGGTTGCAGTATCCTGAGGGAGCCAAATTTAAAGCCCACTTAGAAGTGATTTCAGGTGCAAGATCAATAGTCAACATACATGTAGCTCTTATTTTGTGGGACTATATGCAAACCACATTTGCCGGAGTTAAATTGCTCGTTACAAGAATTTCTGGTGCCCCTAATAAGATCTGTAAATTTGGAGAAAAGCTCGAGTGAGTAGAAATTATGACTGACCTTCTATCATTCTTTTATGTATTTCTTGGTAAATAATAGTAGTTTTTCACTGTTTTTTTTTCACTGATCGTTTTTGTCTGCGATAAGTAAATGAATTGATGGCATTCTCCAAGTGATCTTTTTATGAATGATAGATCAATTCTTTTTTCCTTTTTTTCTTTTTAATATAACATGCTTCTTTGTCATCAAACTAAATAGACTCATGGAATCCTCCAGGCGATTTTTTTGCGAATGACTAATTCTAACTTTTCACTTCTTTGGCATCAAACTGATGAAATAATATTTGTGAAATTGTGAAATACAAATTGTTAACTGAAGCTATGTATTCTGACTGGAATTATAGTGTAGCATTAAATAATACAGTTAGCACTTCTCAGTGAGAACATAATTTAAATTTTATCTAAAGATGTTCAAAGGATATATAAAGATGCAGTTACCTCATTGGCTGGCAGCAGCTCAAATATGCATATGATAACATCAATAAGTGGGCAATATTGAGGAGGTTCTTTTAGAAGTTTTCACAAAATCAAGAGAATTGCTTATATAACATATTCTGTACTGAGATAGCATGTTGATTGGTTCCTTAGCGAGTGGGATTATCTTATTAACAGTCTGGATAGCTCCATGCAGTTTACAAGGGATTATGCTTGCAAATTTTGGAGATTATTCTGTTTCCATAGAGCAGTAGTAAATAATTCAAGTTAAGTCAATTGTATGGTGATGCTTGTTTTGCATTAGAACGGGACATCTTAAGTGAGTTTAGTTTGATTCTTCAAGAAAGAACATATACCAACACTCCCAGTAGGAAGATCAAGTGGATAATGATTTCCGATGAATGGAATAGGATGTGTGGATGTTCTTAAAAGTGTGGAGGAACAATAGTCAAGTTGCTTAATGCACTATTAAGGACCTGAGGTTTGGGAATCCTATCAAACATCTCTTGAGTTATTCAGATTTTTTTTTGCAAATAGAGGAAAAATTAAGACAGTAAAACACGAACAATTTTTTATTCAGAACTATGTGAAATGCCCAAGTTAAAAAATATCTGAATACTGCTATTCTAGGAGAATATCAAATTCACTAGCTCATATTGACAATTTTTTCTCCATGTTGTTTGCAATATGTAATTGATGCCTACTATGAGTATCCACCACTGTGGAAACAGATAAGATTTTTTGTATGAAATTGAGAAAAGTTGTTACTTTACACATGCAGTGTAATCATTAGAGTGATTTGTGAGCATAGTAAATAGTATATCATAAACATTTTAGAAAATAATTCATAAATTTTATATTTTGAGAAATGCATATGAACTAACAGGAGTTTCATCTGGTGACTTTGTTTCACTTTTTATTCGAATTTCTTAAACAACCTTAAAAAAATTCTAGGTACAAGACAAACAAGCAGATTTGCCAATATTCCCGGAAGGAGAACATTAAATAAAGTATCTTCGAGAGTTGATTGATAATGTAGAATGATGGAAGACATTCTATGGAAAAGAACATTCTTTCCTTTGCAGAAAAAAATGGAATCATTTGCTTGCTGTGTGGCTAACGTCCAGTATAATATATTCAGTTCCTTAAATAAACTATAGTCTGTCTGATAATTATCTTTATCTCCAATGGAATCCCTAAATTTTATTCTTCTTCCTCAACTTGTTTGATTTGATTTTCACCATATGACAATGGAGGCCGACTCTGATCACTCATGCTGTTTGAATATTAAGTGCACAATAGGAACCGTTTATCCAACTAGAACCATTATGATTGATGGGTCCTTGGTTTCTAAAAGCTTTAGCATCTCTAGTTTCTTGTTATAGTACTTGTAGTGGACAATGGCATATATGCTATCCTTTTTCTGTTTGGAAAGCTGAACGCAACTTTCTGAAAGCAATAAATTTGACAACAGTTCATCAGAAAATGCCAACTCTTCAGGTCTTTTCTTCAGTGATTAGAAAGCAAACAAGCACAGGATACGATGGCTTTGATTAATTCCCAGATTTTCACTTCCAAGTGTTACTTCTCATCACGACAACAAATAGTTCGAGATATAAAGCAATTTCCTGGTAAGTAATGTGCTTTATCTTTTTTTCTTGTGTAGGTAATTACTTCTGACTTGCGTGGTAACTAGTGTGCTAATCTTTTGTTTTTCTTTGTAGATAATTGCGTCTAAATGTAACTCTTCATTATTGACTTAAATTGAACATATTTCCTTTATATTGTAGTATCATCTTTGGTAGCAAATATATTATGCACGTTCCTCTTAATTTGCTATAACTACCAGAAAAACACTCATCTATGCACTGCTAGTCAGTTGACAATGTAGTGTGACATGGTGGTAAAAATTAGTCACCTTTTGTTTTCATTCTGTGAGATGTAGTTGAACTTTATAGGTTTTTCTTTCGATTTCTGTCCCTCAGAAGACCTTCAGATCATATTGCAGAAAAAGAAGAAAATTATGTACTGCAAGGTCTTCATGAAATATATGAAGCATGTTGCTTGGTTACTTATGGAAAAATCACTGCCTGTGTACACTGCCTGTGTACTTGTTGAATTTTGTCAGCTTTAATTTGTTTTTAACATGTCATGGTTTTTAAAATGCCAATGCCATGACAGTAGTGCTTTTAGTTCACACAATCGTCTTCAAGTACAGTCTATATCCGAATTCATTGAACCAATTTGATATGCAATCAGCTTCAAGTACAGTCTCTCTTTAAATTCACTGACCCAATTTGATACACAATCAGCTTCAAATACAGTTTCTATTTGAATTCACAGAACCAATTTGATGAAAATCTTATGTCACATTGTTGCATGTATTCTATTACATATTACAGGTCTCGGCCACAAATTCCCATGCTTGGAAATTTCGAATGTCAAGCTGAGGTCTGTCACGTCAAAGGAGCGTTTGTCTTTCACAAATGATTATAACTCCAAAAGGAGAGGGATCAATGTTTCCACAACAGAGGCATCACTTTTTAGAACAAGTGAATTACTGGATGCTTATGAAGATGTATATGATGGGGTTATAGTAGATCCTGAATCCTTGCCTTCCGGTGCCAATGCATTTTCATCCATTCTTCAAGCTTCAATTTCTCATTGGAAGCTAAAGGTTGTCTATTCCTGTACATTTCATTTATCAGCCTGCCGGTGTTGACAGTTAGCACAAATTGTTGATGGCATGAAATTTACAGGGAAAGAAAGGAATCTGGATGAAGATACTAGAAGAACAAGCTGATCTTGTTCCAATTGCATTAAAAGTAAGTAAAAGCAACTTGAGGTCAAACTCCAGCATCTAGTAGACTTCTGTTGAAAATTTTATAGAAATGACTTATTTTTGGATTATTCATAAGTCAGTTTTCAAGAAATAAAAGTAATTCCAAGTGCTACATGAGAGTTTACATTTAATTACACACATTCTATGTCATGAGAAAATTTATATTTCATATCATCAAGGTTAAAATGAGTTTGATCTGTGCACAGATTGCTCTTATCTGATATGAGATTGTGATTAATTTGATATCTCTAATATATATCAGGAAGGATTTAGTTATCACCATGCAGAGCCAGGCTATGTTATGTTAACTTATTGGATTCCTGATGAACCTTGCATGCTCCCTTTGACTGCTACACATCAAGTGGGAGTAGGAGCATTTGTTGTAAATGAAAATAGAGAGGTATTTTTGCAACTTATTTACGACCTGTTCTTTTTTTTATGATAATGTACTTGATGGCAGCGATCATGTTGCTAAGCTTACACTAGCATTTGAGTTTGCTTAACCCTTCGATTTTTGTTTCTTTTTTACTATTAGGCACTTGTAGTAAAAGAAAAGAAATGCCCTTTGACATGCTCAGGCATATGGAAAATTCCTACTGGTTTCATCAATAAGGTACTCATCTTCAATAAGTTCTCTTTTCCGATTACATGTAGTTGAAGCAATAAAAATAAACTAAAATTTTTAATTTTTTGGCCCATGTTGTTTTTAATACTCATGTTCTAAAGCTTTATCTTTACTCCTGAGTGTGTCCTTGACCAATCGTGCTGAGAAAACACTGTCAGTTTATTATCTTATGGCACAGGAATTTGCAAGTGATTAAATATAAATAACAGTTTTATATAAAACTTGCAGACATTTTAGGATCAGACGTTTAGATGTCTCTATTTGAACAATCAAGATGCATCTGCTTTTATCAAAAGCACGTTGATTCCCCTTACATGAAGAAGGAAAGTATTCCTCATCATTAAAATGGATTCATTGAGTTAAACAGTGACTTAAATTATTCTTTGCAGTCTGAAGAAATATCCATGGGAGCAGTGAGAGAAGTCAAAGAAGAAACTGGTGTAAGAGAAACCCTTACCTTCCATTTATACATTTTTGTAAAATATGTTTTGTTATTTGTTTATGAAAATGATTTTACAAATGCTAATCGCACTCTCTTTTAATTTCTTCCCTTCAGATAGAGACAACATTTCTTGAAGTGGTTGCTTTCAGGTAAGAAGATCGTAATCTGCAGAAGTTGCGCAACTTTAGGTCCAATGCTTAAAACAAAAGATCAATCAGTGAACTTGTTAGAACTTTTCTATATTTGTGTTGCATAATTGGACTTTATGATTAGATTGTAGCCTAGAAGTATCCTATATAATCACAATGTCTGTACAAATCAACAACAAACTAACTTGCAATTAATTCTATAGTTATTTTCTTTTCATTTGAAAATTTATTAATTGCAGGCATGCCCACCATGTTATATTTGAGAAGTCAGATCTCTTCTTTGTGTGCATGCTTAAGCCTCTGTCAACCGATATCACTATAGATCAATGTGAAATCCAATCTGCCAAGGTAAGTGAATAAATGACATCTATCTATCTCAATGTTATTTGTAGAACACATCCTCTATGACATTAGTTTGTTAATTTTGCAATTCTTTAGTTATTTCCAGAGTTGACCCATGGAGGACACAATGTAAAAATAGAACAGAAGATAATATGATTGTTAGGGTTGGAAAGGCCTACTGAAATGGGGTAGGCTACTCTGCTTGGACCAAATTGACTCAAAAAGACCAATCTTTTTTTGAGTTATGACCCCAAGCGTATTTAA
>NW_017972606.1:0-957 GCF_001876935.1 Asparagus officinalis
CGGACAGGCATTACGAGGTTCAGCTATCGCAGCAACGGGGGCGTTGATCTTCCTTCGCTTGCGAGAGGCGGAGGATCTGGAGGAGGAGGACGACAGATATTCCTCGAACTTCAGTTGGTCGAACTCGTATTCGACCACTTCTTCAACCGGGATGCAGATCCGAGGTTGCGACACGATAGCTCCGGAAGCGAAACTGTTGCCTCCCACTGTGGTCGCCAGTTTGTTTGCGTCGAAAATTAATGTATTCATTGCGGTATTCATTACAACTTCGGTCGTTACAATGAAAACAAAAAGATAGTCTTTTTATAAGACTTTTACACAATGAACAAACGCAGAGATCGTTTATCGGTCTTCTGCTTGCGTGGGATCTTTGCCTGTGCCAGGGTTTATCCGTGGACCGCCTTTGATCTGGATCCGGTTGATGAAAAATTTGGCAGAGCTTCGTCTTCACCGAGGAAGTATTTGATTTGAAGCACTGAGATCGACCAAGCGAAATCAGGGCTCTTCTCGAGATTAAGACCAAGCCTAGTCTCAAGGGACGGACGGGAATGGGTGTCGGATCTCTCAAACTCTCCTTCTTTATGCCGAAGAACTCGCCAAGATCTGTCAACCCTCGCTGAAATTCGTGCTCCTTTGACTCCACAATCCGGCAGCACCTCCTCGTCTTGATAATCAATCGCCCCCCAGAAATGAGCACCCGAGCTCGTATTTATAAGCTTCAGAAGCGGTTATTTGGATGAGAACAAGTGATTTGGCTCTATCTTCAGTTAACAACAGCCTAACCACGTTTGGGGATGATATCAGGTCAGTTAGAAACCCCTGGAACCAACAAATCTCGAGAAAAACCATCAAAAACCGAACCCGATCGAAACAGCGCGCGCAGGACAAGTCTGACCCGCGCTTGCGCGGGTCGGATGGATCCGACCCGCGCTTGCGCGGGTCGGATGGAACCGACCC